>NC_079907.1:1411972-1490226 GCF_024868665.1 Triplophysa rosa
AAAAAAAAAATACATTGACATTTAGTCATTTGTAAATACTATAAATACTGTAGTATACTTAAATATTTACTATGATAAGACTCAAAAACACTAGTATCTATGAGTTTTAGTAGTTTACTGTAGTAAATACTAAAGTACTCTAGATTATTTTTCACGTGGAACTAATTCAAATGTTGGACAAATTAATTGATACAGCAGTCTTTATAAAGGGAAATATTAGGCTTACTTTAAATGCAGAACTAAGAACGGCCAGTAGGTGGCGTCAATTTTCCACTGAGTTAGTGAATCATTTAACCAACTCGTTCAAACGCAATTTGAATCATTACTCGTCCGAGACATTCAAAACACACATTCATTTGGAGATAAACACCCAAAAAGGAAGATGTAAGTGTTCAAATAAATATTATGCGCATATGCAACATTAACTACGGTACTACGATACTACCGTTTCAAAAATCGGTACACAGTGCAACCTATCGTGAACGAAAGATGAGGTCTCTTGTTCAACAAGTACAGAAACGGACACAATGTAAAGATCCTTACGAAAATAATAAAATAATGCAAGCTGGTGGTTAAATGTAACAAAGACAAATTAACATTGTCATTTTATTGCATGGAAAATGTCTGTTTACTCAGTTATTGTACTGCAAGCACAGGTGTTTCGTGTGCATTTCGTATCATTTATTGTTCTTTCAAATAAGAACGACTTCATTACGTTTAATTCATGTCATGCACTTCTAAAAACTGTAAAACAAAAAAGTATTGGTTAGCTCTCATTCGCGCACGTCAGCAAATAGCATTCCAGTTCCGGCTGTGAAGGGACATGTAATTGGTTAGATCTTCCACTGAACGAATACGCCCACACTGACCAGTCGCTGTTGGGTCTAAACGAGAGAGAGAGATCTCGTTCGTGAAGAATTGAACGAACTGGTACATGTCGTTCATGAACGAAATGAACGAGAGTGTACACTGTAGGTCGGTCATTTAGCATGTGAGTCTCGTTCAGCAATCAGCAGAAAGCGGATGCAAAGCGCAGTCACAGGTAGGCTACTTTGCACGCTTGTTTATTTAAAATACATAAACTTCACGTTTAACATAATCCCAGATTTATGAATGTGTAAATGACCAAACAATTAACTTTTTAATTATGCAGAAAAACCTTGTGCGTTGGTCATCTGAACCACTTATTTAGACTTCTTTTATTTATTTAATGAGTAGATCAGAGACGCACATTTTAATAAAGCCTGTAATCAGTTTATACGTCCATTAATATGTTCGTTGACATAAAACAACTCTTTTTCGCCACCTGCTGGCGTATTATAGAAATGGTCACTGAACGAATAATTTTGGTGAACGAACTGAAAAAGAACGAATCACTCAAATGAATCATTATTTCCCATCACTATTACCATAGCGCTCTATGTATGTGCGCTGATCAATGATTTCATCCACTCGTCTCATTCGCTCCGGTTAAACGGTGTTAATGTTAGAAAGATGTCCAGTGCGGAGTCTCTGCAACAGTTCTTGCGTTTAAAGTTTGCGTTTCTGTCTATATGTGCGCTGATCAATGATTATATGTGAATAAAAGCCAAATAAAAAAAAATTAATCATATAAATGTAGGCATTAACTAACATTAACGAACAATGAATGAGCAATACATTTGTTCAAGTATTTATTCATCTCTTTTAAATGTTAGTTAAAAAATACAACTATTTATGTAAGCTCCCCTGTTAAAAAAACAGCATATGCTGGGTTAGGTATGTTTTGATTGATGCTGGTTTGACCAGGTTAAACCAGCACATGAATAGTTTAAACCAGCACAAACCAGCATCAAAACATACCAAACTAGCATAGGCTGGTTTTTTCAACAGGGCCTGGTCCATTAATACTGACAAATACAACTTTGATTTTAAATAGTAAATGTATTAGTAAAATTAACATTAGATTAACGATTAATAAATAATGTAAAAATATACCTCATTGTCTAGTCTTGTTCAATTTAACTTTAAATAAAATAAAATAAAAATAGGTCATTATTGCTATGGCAGTTTTTTCCCCGTGGTATCGAAAATGGTATCGAATATCGATATATTTTAAATTATTGAATCGAAGTTAAAAATTCCAGTATCGTGACAACACTAATACACACAAAACAATGCATGACGTCTCACAATATGTGAGCCACTTCCGGCTGGTTCCATCTTTACAAGTAAATACCTTCTGCACAAGTGGATTTCTGGCATTCTGTTGTGGATGGTAATCTAAAAATATTTGTAAAACAGAAGGCATAGGACGGACAAAGCAATTTATGTCCTCCTGCTCCCTGCTCTCTCCCTTGCTGACACTTTGCTCTCTTTCTATATAATAAACCTATAATAAATAATGAATGAAAAAAACTGTTCATAAAAAAACTCCCTGTTAATGTTACTGAATGGTGGTTAACAAGATGGTGTTCTCAATTCCAATAAGGCAATATAACAGAGATACACACAAAAAAAAACTTAGCAGGGAAGACATACAAGAATTAGCTTAAAGATCTGCTAAAAATGTCTTAGCCATTAGGCGCAATGTGTAAACTAGCCATTCTGGCCACTTTAATGTAAAACACACTGACTCACTGATGTTATAGCTTAAGCTCATAATATAAAAGCTCATAAAAGTAACAAGCCAAACTGATTTAATTGCAGAGCAAATAGCACGCAGTTATTTTATTACAGTGTTATCGCCATCATTTTGCAAACAGCTAACTTAGTTTGTGTAACGTCGAGGACAGACTGACTTGATTGGCTCAGTTTGCCCGCTCAGATATCGTCGATACACGATAGTATCGTCAATCGGAACAACCCTACTGCTGGCACATTCTGTCCGACACACTCATATGGTTATGACCCAAATTGTTTTGTGTTTGTCCATTAGATGGCGATGTTCTTCGATTTTGGTCTCAGTCAGAACAGTCTCCTTCAGGAACAGGTGCGGAGTGTTACCTGTGATTGCCACTGGCTTAAGAAGTGGGAGGTTCAGAAAGGAGGATGGCTTAGACTGTTGGGCCGTTCTTCAGTCCACTCCAGCCCAGTTTTCTTTCTTTCTATTTTTCATTTCAATTTTTGTATTGTTATTTTGTGTTATTCTTTATTATATGCCAGAGGTAAGTAAGAGATTTGCGCTATTGCCAAGAATGAGAATGTTTCTGGTTAGAATCCTAGAGCCATGTGAACTCCCGTGTTAGGTTGTAGAGCTGTAAAGCTGTTTATTATTTTAGTTTGTTATTTTAGTTTGTTGTTTTTGGTGCGTCGGACGCGGGTAGACGGTTAAACCGTTGAGCTGCATGTGGGCGTACTGAAGATTAGGGTTGAGTTTATTTAGTTGGTTTATTAGTTCGATACGGGACGGCTCTTTATTTCTTCTGGCTCTATAGTGCTATTTACCTTGTCCTGATCTATGTGCATGTGCGTTTAATCTCTGTGTTAAGAGTTGGAGCAAGTGAACGGCAGTTTTGTCTGTAATTTTGGGTTTTTTTATGTAAAAAAAATAGAATGAGTATACTGTAAGAAGTTAGATAAAATGGATCAACTACAAGAATTTTTTGGCTGCCCCTACTGGCAGATAAAAATATATATTTTTTATTGACAGATACACGATGACTTTCGCTTAAAGACTGTTTTCCATCGCTGACAGATCATAGAAATAACATATCCTGTAACTCTCCTTTATGTTTGTGTAACTCTCCAAATATTATTAAATATACAACCATTTCAGGATACGATTTTACATTTGACATGAAAGTGTTAGTTATTAACCACCACACATTGGTGCTTTACGCTCGGTTTTGTCGAAAATCTGTGTGTAAATCTCGACTAATGCCGATCAGAGATCACACAGTTCGGACAAAATATTCACGGATATTAACTGATTCTCAATCAGATTGTAAATGAAGGCGCATTAAAGCCGCTCTAAACTATTGTCATGTCAGCAGAAAGTGAGAGAGTGAAGATAAAGCCAAAAACACACAGCCACATTTGTTTTAGGCTAATAATAACAACACAGGTTTTTTGAATAATTCAAACAAATTTTTCGTTTCATTTCTTCATAAAATTATTTAATGAGGAAAAATGTTTGGAGTATTTTTGTTTACTCAGGCAGGCTGTGGCACAATTTGAATGCAGGATGTAAATTTTGAGACCGTTTTCAGCCATTAAAATAGTTTAGATTAGTTTTTAATGGCAAATTACATTTATTTTGTTTCGTTTCTTTTTAAAGTTAATTTAGAAAAATGTTTGGAGTATGATCGTTTGTGACTCAGGCCCGGCATGCAGATTTTTTTATTTGAACTCATGACTTTGTTTGAATTCCTCCTTAAGCTCCTCTCCTTCGTGGAAAAAACTTCCGGTACGTGTGACACGATCACATGCAGACATGTTTTACTGTGCGTCTCAAACGGCTTCAAATATTAGGTTTGTCGGACATTATGCAGTGTGGCAGAGTTATTTGAAAAGCTCTCGTGTTACTTAAGCAGATGGGTCTCCGCAACACACGCATGAAGTCGAACACATAATAAATCACAAACTTAACATTGTGTTGTGATGAGAGAGTTTCTGCTTTTCTTACTGTTTACCTCAAAACAGTCGCATCATAATAATGTAGTGTGCTTCGGTCCAGATCGTAAAGTGAGGACAGATGCCCGGCCCTAGGAGCGTAAATTATTTGGTTCTTGTCGGGCTAGGATTGAAATTCAGGATTTTGTCGTTATATTTCCAAACGCATCTCATTGAGGACAGTATTTCATACACGAAAACGATCTGGTAACATTTGCTGTAACATCGGAACTGTTCATTTACCTGGTCGACATTTGTGGCTCTTTAAAACAACTTTTGGCGTCTTTCAATATTTTGAGTTTATATTGTTTAATTTAAGATATTATTTTATCAGCATATTGTTAGAACTGTGCTTTTGTGGTTATGTTCTGCATTATTTCACATTATTTTAATTCCTGTGTAAATGCATTTATGCCGCTTTAGAGCCGCATTAACGCTCTGTGTAAATGCTCATTGTCGTGGTTTTAAGCTGCTTCAGATTCGGTTTCTGTGCCGCCTTTGCTGTGTAAAGACGACATAATACTATAATCTTCTCGGTCAGCCTCATTACTTCCCTATACCCAGTTCAGATTATATGAATTCTGCCCGATCTTGGCACGATTCGTGTGTTGTAGTGTGTTGGAGTGATTTGTAAGCGACGACTCGATCGTTTATCTCAGTATACAACCGTCAATGCGTCTGTGACATTTCGAAACAAAAAAGCGACCCAACGACTATTTTAATTTAATCCTTTAACACGCCAAAAAACTGTATAATCTGAATGGGGCATTACACTTTGCTGAGGAAAAAGCGAAACTATACATGTGACACAGAGTGTGTGTGTTAATTTGTGTGTGAATGCGTGCGCGCATTAATGTGCATGTGTGTGTGTAATCTCAAAGAGGTTCGGGTCTCCTCTGTCTTCAGTTTCCTTCAATAGTGTGTGTAGTGGACATTTCCTGTTGACAAAGAAAAATACAGAGAATTGTCAGAAGATATATGGCAGCTATATATGTGTCAGGGATTGTGGTCAGAACCCAGACGCAGACAGCAGTGAAGGGGTTAATGGAAAATATTTATTAAAATATAAAAACAAAAACCCACGATGGGGGGAACAAACACTATAACAAAAAGACTTCCCAAAAGGCAAACAAAAACTTCCTCCTAGGGGGCCAAACAAGAACTAAAGCAAAACAAACAAAACTCACAATAATGGACAATGCAAGGCAGGAACAAGATATACTAGACAGGGACTAACACGAACCGGGTACGAAGAACAATGAACCAACAAGGGACAGAGATGACTGGGACTACATAAAGGGGACCACTAATGAGGGACGATAACATAGGGAGAGTGACGGGCAGGTGACTGGGCTCAAACACTAAGGGGAAGTTAATGAGGGGGCGGGACTTAGAGACCAGACACCGGAGAGAATGCATATTATGTCGTGACAGACAATAATATGCTTCTCTCCACACAAAACATGTGGGTCTGTCATGATGTGTGTGTGTGTGTGTAATCTCAAAGAGTCATTCGGGCATCCTTCAGGGTTCCTTCAGCCTCCTTCAACAGTACGTGTAGCGACCGTATCCTGATGACAATAAATATAGAGAATTGAGCTCTGACACCTCATGTCATTTATCAAAAGCATATTACACATGTTCATGTGTTGTCATGCAAATTAAAAAACTATAATGAAGAAAATACATATTCATACATTTACCTCAACTCTTCTTTCTCCAAATGATATCCTTCATGTCATCCATTTTAAGTTTTTTACACCTAGATGAGAATGTCTCTCGATCTGCTACAGAAAGGCTGTTTTGATGCGCTCGGTCCATCTACAAACAATAAAACACAACAGATCACAAAACAATTGTTCAATGTGTTTCATGAGAGGAGAGATCTGCTCACTACATGTATGAATGTAGACATGTGTATGTAATCCTTGTGGCCATATCACCAAACATCATTTTCAACAGACATAACACATCACTCACCTGCGTATCTTCTATCATTCTTTTACAGATGAAAGCAAAAGTTTCATCACTAGGTTCCCACCGCTGTATTTTCTTCTGTGGCTTTGGCCTCAGTCCTGCAACACCATTCAAATTATTACACTTGAAAATACCTTTTGTGTTGTACTTCACACTCTTGTACACATTTTGATTCTCACTTTAGCACGTCAGATTGATATTGCTTTTACAAGCTCACCTCTTTGGTTTAAGGGAAGAAGTTTAGACTTCTGGGAACCCTTAATGTTCCCGCATTCCTTCTCTGAGGTTGCGGGAAGAACGTTGTGGCCCTCAGGTTTAATTTGAGGGGTAACGTCAGATGGTGGATGTGGTGAATGTAGACCAACACCTGCATAACATCAGATTTATGACACATTACAGTTCAAATGTACCTTTAGTGTTTTACCTTACACTCAAGACTTTATTGTATAAAAAAGCTACAATTCTGATTCTGATGCACAGATTAATATTGGTTTGACAAGCTCACCTCTGACGTTTAAGGGGGGGAGGTCCTTGGATTGCTGCAGAGCAGTAATGTTCTTACAGGCCTTTGTAATGGCAGGAAGAACTTTACATCTTTCATGTAAGTCTGAACGCGGCACACCTGCAAAACAACAGATTTATAACACATTAAATCAATGAATACAGACCTGTATTCACATTTTCCCCATTTTACTCTGAACACTGTCTCAAAAAATGACCTGGAGCCTTGCTTAAGCCTTTTTATAATAAAATGTGACAGTTTTAATTCAGACTGTAGCACGCCAGCGTTATATTATGTGACGGGTCTCCTTTGTGGGTGTGGCTAGAGGGCTCATTATGGGAATGGGGGACACCTGTTCTGCCATTTAAAACAGATGGAGGCTTTGTTTGTCTAGAAGAGCTTGCTTCAAGATGTTTTGTTTGGTTTTGTCTTGATCCTTTGTTAGGAGTTATTTTTGCTCTTTACATTAACAACCATGCACTTAGCATACATTACAGATGCACATGTTCTCTTGTTTTATCTAAGTTTCAAATGATGTTAATAAATCATTCTTACATTACCGACTTCCTTATGTCCTCCTTTCATTTGTCACGGCTTTGAGCCGTTTTTAAAATTGGGTACTTTGTTAATATTTTTTTCATTTTTTTCCCGTTAAGTATATATTTTGATTAGTAATTTTAGTCTGGAGGATTATAAGGGTCAGTTTGTTGTGTTTCTTATATGTTGGTTGGCAGGAGTTTGAATTCGGCAAGTACGCTACTTTTTGAATTTGATGGGTAATTGTATGTTGGATTATGCTTTTCCCTGTTGAGGTTTAGTGGAGTGTCCTTAACAGGTACTCCTATTTTTTTATTTTAGTTTGTTTTTTTTGTGTGGTGAAAGCAGTTAGAGCATTCGTCTCGGGTACACGTCCGGGTTTTGTAATAGTGACTCGTAAATCGGTTGCTGTTGCAAACACTGGTTTATTGTGTTTAAAAACCCACTGCAAGTAACTGTACGAAGATTAGGGTTGAGTTTAGGTAATTGGAAAATTTAGTTATAGGGAATTGCTGGTCCAAATTGGTTACCCCTCAAATGTTTGTGAAAAAATAAGTAACTTGTGCTTCAATGGTGGAAAATTTTGTTAAAGCTCCGTCTGAGAATCTATGATGTCTGAAGTGCAGCTATAACAACAGCAGCTTGAACTTGAACGCTATCGGCTGGATTTAATAAGAGATGACAAGCTTACCTTGTCTGGATTTGGAGCGGAAGGTGAATCGAATTCGCGTACGTTTGATGTTGTTGGGAATTTAAGGTTGGTCCTGAAATTTGATGAAAATGATGTTGAGCGCTTCTTTTTATTCTTTGAATGTGTAGCGGATGCACGGAATTGGCCAAATGAAGAGCGCACATTAATGCTGCAATGTGTTTTTGTTGGCAGGGCACAAGAGGCATATTCTTCTTTATGCCGCTGATTACCAAAAGGTTAAGACTGCAGTATTGAGGGCCTACGAACTTGTTTCAGAGGCATATAGGCAAACATTTTGGACCTGTAAAAAAGCTGAAAAGTAAACTCATATTGAGTTTGTACGTGATATTTCAGTTTATTTCAATCGCTGGTGTATGGCTTCTGATGTAGAAACACTGGAACAATTTAAAAGAATTACTCGTACTGGAACAATTTAAGAATTCAATTTTCTTATATTAGTGAGCAAAAACCTACTGCATATGATGCTGCTGTTTTGGCCGATGAGTTCTTTTTAATTCATAAGAACTCTGTTGCTTTTAAAACAATTGGAGAAAATTTTAGAAAGGAACCTTGGCGGAAGTTTACCAAGTCGTTTGATCAAACTGGGGGACAATTGAATGCTTCTGTTGTGGAAAAGACAGAGGTAATGAATGTAATTATTGTCGTGTGTTTGGTCATTGGAAATATAAATGTCCATTGTTGAAAGAAAATTGAATTGAATGAAATGCTTCAAAAGTTTAAATCTTCGTCTTTAGTAAAACCTGTCGCCTTGGCTGTCCTGACAACTTGTGTATTGTGTGAACAACAGATTTATAACACATGAAATCAATGAATACAGACCTCATCACATTTTCCCCATTTTACTCTGAACACTGTCTCAAAAAATGACCTGGAGCCTTGCTTAAGCCTTTTTATAATAAAATGTGACAGTTTTAATTCAGACTGTAGCACGCCAGCTTTATATTAGTTTTACTCACCTTTGCAGTTTACGGGAGGGAGGCCAGTAATGTCCCCATAATCCTTCAAGACTTTGAGGATGGTTTTGCGGCCGTCGGGATCCCTCACAGAGCTTCTGTCTGGTGGATGTGGCCGCAATGCACCAACGCCTGAATAACAGATTGATGACATGATTAAAACAGTGAATATGTACTTTATGTATTTTAATTCACACTTAAGCTTTCTACATTCTAAATCTTACAATTCTCACTTTAGCACATCAGATTGATATTGTTTTTACAAGCTCACCTCTGTGGTTTAAGGGACGGAGGTGTTTTGATTGTTGGGGAGCATTAACGTTCCCACAATCCACTGAGATGCCGGACGGTGCTCTACGGCTCTCAGGTTTTGTATGTGACCTCAGGTCAGGCGGGGGGTGTGGAGAGAACACACCAACACCTACAAAACATCAGATTTGTGACATTAAAACAGTGAATACAGAACTTGTGTAGTTTAATTCACACATTCAAGCGTTTTTACATCGAAATCTAACAATTCTCACTTTGGCACTTTAGCTTGGCATTAGTTTTTAAAGCTCACCTTTGATGTTTATGAAGGGGTATGTCGACTCTATACTCCAAGCATTCCTTGAGATGCCGGAAACAACTCTACGGCTCTCAGGTTTTATGTTGGAGCTCCTTTCAGGTGGGGGGTGTGGGGGCTTTACTCCTACAAAAAATCAGATTTATATGCGTTTTATTTTACAGTCAAGCTATTTTATATTAATAGGTTAATACTTTGGTTCAGATATTAGCACATCAGATTAATATTCGTTTTACAAGCTCACCTCTGATGGTTAGGAGGGGGAGGAGCTCTGTGGACTCCTCGAAATGTACACGTTTGTACTGGGGCATTTTTCTGCAAAATAAAAAATGTTTTTGACAGATACACGATGACTTTCGCTTAAAGACAGTTTTCCATCGCTGACCGATCATAGAAATAACATATCCTGTAACTCTCCTTCATGTTTGAGCTCTACAGAGAACTCAGCCATCAGATGTACAAATAAAACAAACAAATGTAGTATTTAAATATTAAATAGGTAACGTGTGACTAAAAAAGCAAATAACAACTCAAATTTGAGTAATTTATCGTGTATTAAAACGGTCATTGCTAAAACTGGCGCATTCCGGTTTATACAGCTGCGGTTTATACAGTAAGTTACACAAACACTAAAGTATTAAACACTTCATTAGTATTATTACATAAAACAAATGGCGTTTTCTTCACTTTATATATAATAAATTCGATATATTCTCCACAAATTATCAAATTTACGACCATTTCAAGATACAATTTAACATTTGACATGAAAATGTTTGTTATTAACTTGTAACGTTACTCACCACACGCTGGTGCTTTACCCTCTGTTCTGTCGAAAATCTGTGTGGAAATCTCTCCTAATGCCGATCAGAGATCACGCAGATCAGAGATCACACAGTTCGGACAAAGTATTCACGGATTTTAACAGTCGGATTGAGCAGAAACAGCAAGCGATGCAAAGCTGCTAAACCAACTGAAGTGACTGACTGAGATCGCGCGACTGATAAAGGCTCGAACACGCCGTGACGTCATAGAGAAGAGCTTCGGTCCAAAGTTGCTCGCGCTTCAGCTGAATTTAAAGTGACAGCGTTTTGTTTATGATAAAAAAAAACAGTGCTTTCGTTTCCTTGACAGCATATCGATCAGATCTTACATATTTTTTATAAAAATATCAAAAGATAATAAATATGTATAATAATAATAATAAAATATCTAAATAATTATAGTTATTCCAATTCTCCTTAACTAAATATTAACCCAGTCATATAGTATAAGTACCTAGTAGTATAGACGAAACCAAAATTTTATTTTAGCCAAACCCATTTCAAACAAGGTTATCTTATTATATTATTGTTACCTTATAGACTCAAGAATACATCCATTCCAGACACGGAAGACTCTGATTTGAATTTCGGCCATCGGTAGGGGTGGGAATCTCTAGGCACGACACGATGGATTCGATTACGATTCAGAGGGCTGCGATGCGATGATAAAACGATTCTCGATGCATCTTTTTCCTATCAAATTTTCTTTTTCTTGCTGTTCAACCATATTTCATCATAATTTTCATTGCGAAAGCAACACTAATCACAACACAACTGCTGAATGTGTTTTATAAGAGGGGAGTTCTGATCGCTACGAATTTGACAAAGTATGCTACCTTTATAGACCGTTTCATTGGATGTTGGGGTCACAAAAGTGGTTGCGCAGTAACGTTTGTTTATGTTTGTGAGACTAAACCATCTACACAGAACATATCGAAAAACAAATTTAGACATTTGTATATATAAACAAACACCATTTTGATATGATAACACTCATGGTGTACCCACCTTCTCATATTCATGCATTCGTTTACAAATGTAAAATGTTACAATTTTGATTCTCATCTTTAGCACGTCTGCTTGATTTTGGTTTTACAAGCTCACCTCTGATGTTTAACGGAGTAAGGTCTTTGGACGCTGGGAACCTTGATGTTCCCGCAATCCTTTTTCCTCGAGATGCTGGAAGAAGAATATTTTGGCCCTCAGGTTTTATTCAGATGGTGGCTGAGGGGGCAGTAGACCGACACCTGCATAACATCAGATGATTGCACATTAAAACAGTTTAAATGTACCTTAGTTTTTAACTTCACACTCAAGGCTTTATATAAAATGTTACAATTTTGATTCTCACTTTAGCATAATGTTAGTTTGACAAGCTCACCTGTGATGTTTAAGTGAGGAAGGTCATCGGACTGCTGGGAAGCAATAATGTTCCTACAGCCCTTTGTGATGGCGGGCAGAACTTTACACCTCTTAGCTGGTGAATTTCCTGTTGAACACCAGCACCTGCATAACATCCAAAAGTTTGCGGCCTCAGATTGCATATTGTAGCTCCTGTAAGGTGGTGGGTGTGGGTGCTGTCCACCAAGTCCTACAAAACATCAGATTTATGACATTGAATAAAGACCTTATGAATTTTGTTCACTCAAGCTTTTTTACTACATTAAATATGTCTCAATTTAGATTTTGATTCTCACC
This sequence comes from Triplophysa rosa, assembly GCF_024868665.1. Lineage (NCBI taxonomy): Eukaryota > Metazoa > Chordata > Actinopteri > Cypriniformes > Nemacheilidae > Triplophysa > Triplophysa rosa. The sequence goes on from NC_079907.1 coordinate 1,424,334, forward strand.
TCTATGATTAAAGAGGAGGGTGTGTGGACTGCTGGAAAGGTACAAATTTGTTTTGGGACATTTTCTCTGCAAAAAAAAACATTTTGTTACTGACAGATGCACAATGACTTCACTTCAGTTTTCCATCACTGGCACATTATAAAATATAACATTTCTCCTTCCTGTTAGTTTAAAAGTAACTGGTTGTATTTTTAAACATTAATTCTTGACAATAGTCACAGGGCTTGTTGCTTACTTTTTTCAGAAGGAGTTGAAAAATTTAGGAGCACATTAAAGAATTTTAGGGGCGCAATGAAAATGTATAAATAATGTGTTTTTACCTAAAAAGGGATACAAGGAGACCTTTAAAAGCAAAGTGTTTTCATTTATTTGAATACAGAAGTACACTAGGTTTTCTTTTAATTATTTCAACAGCGTCTCTTTAACAGTATTTAATAATTATTTTTAATTTTAACTGTATGAACATCTGTAATAAAGTAGTTCTTGGTTCTAAATTCTTAAAGTCTACTTGGTCCATTTAGACAAAGGATATCACTGGCCCAGAAGCTTTTGTAAGCAGAACGTCTTGCCCGCTTTGAGCTTTCACATTTTTTGAGAATTTCACATTCCTGTTCGAGATGTCGCTGTCTCCGTCGATCAAAACGACAGATAATGTGCTGCTCTCAACTTTTCTGCAAGGCTTCCTTTCATTGTGTCTGCAATTTGTCCAATCATTTCGCACACCTTTTGTCGTTGTCATATGTTGATTTATGTCCACTCCGTTTTTCTTATGTAGGGTAATAAGCGGACCAAACTACACAAAGCTGTCTCTTCTTTAGCGATATAATAGGCAATATTAAATTTTTTAGGGCTGCAGCTATCGATTATTTTAGTAATCGAGTATTCTACTGATTTTTCCATCGATTAATCGGGTATTCGGATAATAAATATTTTTTCTTATTAAAGAGAAATACTAAATATACAAGAGAAAATAATACAGGTCTCTTAAAATGAACAACTAATTGTTTCCTTTTTAGAAAAAATATTTTTTATTGCTGAAATTGCAATACATTAATATCTGTGAAAAGTTAACCCATTTAATACTTACATTGCCATATTACATTCAAAATGCAATATAATACAAATTATAAATAAGAAACATTAATAAAAATAGAAAGAAAATTTCAAAGGTAAACAACTAACTTTGCATTTAGTTTATCTAAATTACTATCAAATAGTAATATATTTGTCCACATAAAATACCAAGTTAACCGGACTTTTATTTTGGAGGTTGTCTGAGGACGCTTATTTTTTAGTATGTCTGTTTCTTCACTCAAACCATAAAATGTTGTGAAATAAACTCTCAGAGCAACTCTGGAGATGAAGTTTCATGTCCTCATAAGCGCAGACGCAGACAAATTCATGAGCATCACGTCGTGTAGCACTTTAAACTGTGCAGTTCATTCACTCAGACACGCAGAACAGACAGATGCATGTGTAAATAACAGGATTCGGCTCACTAGTCCGCATCTAGTTTGATGGACTCAATGCAGCCGAAAACAAGTTTCACTCGCAAAATAGACTAAAACTAAGTAAAATAGCAGTTCACCATTTCAATAAGCTATCATTATTTATCAGCATGAGACACGCGTGTGAACAGACTAAAATGCGTGTGTCTCCGGTGAATGCGTGAGACTTGAGGCCCTGTAACATGAATAGAGTTTAGCGGCTGTGCGTCAGTAATAACGGTCCGTGGGGAAACGCAGTGCTCCGTGTGTACTGTAGTTAAATGGATTAAACAGACTTCGAGGCAACTCCTCGATATTTAATCTCGAGTAACCTAATTTTATTTTCAGCTGTCGTCTTTTTTCTTCTTCAGAGAGCAGCACCTGCCTTCTAACAGCTGCCTGCATGGTTGCCGATTCTTTGTTTCTCTTGCTATGTACGCATCTCTGCAGAGTGCATGCTTCCGCGATTTACGTGTTTTTGGACGTATCTCGTTTAAAATGAGGGTTGCAACAAAGGCCGAGTTGCCCTCGTTATACAAGTTGTCATAAAAATTAGCCATGGGAATGTTTTCTGCCACTGTGATGAAATTGTATTTCCTACCACAGTGGAGGATGAACCGTTATCGCCGCTTGGTCCCTCATTTACGTTTTCGTCGCCTTCCTCTTCCATATCCTCCTCAGGACCGCTGTCACGCTCTGTCTTATGAAATAATGACTAATTGCTTCAAATTCAGTATGTTCCGTGTCTATCTCTCACTATGCGTTACTGCGTTTACCTCGGTTTTTTTTTTAATGTGGCGCCTGACGCACTTTGCGTGGATCACGTGAGTTTTTTCTGAGACCGCGTTATTGGGTTTTATCTGGCTTTTCATAGAAAAAAATCATTCGCACACGTGCAACTAAATACATTTTCCAGTTCGCACACATCTATTTTTAGTCGCAAATGCGAGTGAAATGCTCGCACTGTCGAGCCCTCAGTCAGCAGGCAACTATTCATTTATATGATGATAACAAGATATATGAAATCAACAGTCATTATGTATATATACATATCAAAATGTTATGTTTTGTCCTTACATTTTAAAGTCCAATATTAGAATAAAATCATATTAAACGTGAGTCCTTTATCATATATTAACACATTTACGGGGTGAATATAACCTCACACATTAAATCATGCTAAAAGAGGGTGTAATTTGCACATAAGAGGGGGTAAAATGTTTAAATACAGTATTAACGTTACACGAAAATGAATGCCTTTTTCTCTTCAGTTTTATACGTTTGTCTACATACTATAAAACGATTTTACTTTTCTACAATAAAATGATTATTAATGATTATATTATGTATGATTGTTATCACTCACCACACGCCGACGCTTTACACTCTATGATGTCCGAAATCGGTCTCAAATCTGTCTAAAGCACATCTGAAATACACAAAACGTAATTTTGCTCTAAACAATTCGAACAGCATGGACAAGTTGTTGCTAATCCAAAGAGATTCCCAATCGAATTGATCAGAAACAGCAAGATATCTAAGCTCCTTCAACACCCCCGAGAACGCTCGCGATGAAGAAAACAACTGATAAGATCTTTGAGGGAGAGAGCGCAGCCCAGGGTTGCCAGGTCCAATAAATATTTCCAGCCCAAAGGCAACTTAAAACCCGCCCAAAACAAATAAAAACTAGCCCAATTCTTTCTCGTGTCCAATCACAGTTGACAACTGTGTGATTACCACAAATTACATTAAAATATCTGTTTAGCGTTACTTTTTATTTATTTTACTTTAGTCTTTAGATTTAGATTATATTAGCTTGGCTTGTTTATATGTATTACATGTACTGTATGTATGTATTACATACTACACCCTGCACATACCATATATGAACAAAATAAAATGACTTGTANTTGGGAGTACGCCTGCGGAAGCCCTTCCCCCTTCGGGGGGAGCAGTGGCGATCCAGCCTCACTTCTTTCCCCTCGGGTAAAGAATAGGCATTCCATCCATCACTAAGCACCCTTCCAGGGGACAGGCTGGGCAGAGCAGCCCTGCCCCCTTAGGCCGGGGAACAGTTGAGTTATTCCACATAGCTCTAACCGGACCTAGTGCTCCAGACGTGGTAACCCCCCCTCCGTGGGCTGTTCCGTCTGATGTATCCTCATGAATGGTTCCCACCTTGGCAACCCATGACCTCCCCAGGTGGACTCCCACCTTGCGGTTAACTCCTGCAGTCCGCACATTCCTCCCATGAGTTCTCCCCTGATGGTGAGACCATGTGGTGTCTCCACTAATTCCTCCCTACGGTAGGTAGTGGCCTCTGCAGCGTTTTTCCCCCACGGGGGGGAATAATGCTTACCCAGTGGCCCTTACGGTCGGCGTCTCGCTTAGTCAGGCCTCCGCCCGTGACGGCCGGTCGTTAGGGGCTTCCCAACTTTGTGTGGAAAGCTCTGGGTCCCCCTACCTCTCCACTGGAGAGGTCATAATTTCGGCTAGCGTCGTTCGTCTGACTCGCCCAGGCCAGTCAACGTCGCTCCGCAGAGATTGTGACGCGGCTCAGTGCTGTGGCGTTTTCCATAGGAACCCCATTCTGTCGGTTCGACACAACGTCGAGAGACCGACAGAAAGGGAACGTCTTGGTTACGGATGTAACCTCGGTTCCCTGATGGAGGGAACGAGACGTTGTGTCCCTCATGCCACAACACTGGCCGCCCACCCCAGCGGTCGGGGGAGGATGCTTTAGGCTCCTCAGACCAAAGGTGAATGAATGAGCACGCCGGCTTCCCTCTTATACCCGGACATCCGGGGAGGAGCCCGGCATGCAAATTTCATTCGCCAATTTTCATTGGCCTTTTCTAAATACTCAGAAGATGATAGGTTCTCAAGACAAACCCCATTCTGTCGGTTCGACACAACGTCTCGTTCCCTCCATCAGGGAACCGAGGTTACATCCGTAACCAAGACGTTTTCATCTGATGTCTCCTTCAAAGGGTTCTACGGACCCCCTGCAATTACTCCACAGACCACTAGGGGTCCACGTACCCCCGGTTGAGAAACACTGCTGTAAACTATGCACTGCTACATTTTCATGAGTTGGGACTGTCACTAGAACTTTTAACCTGATGATAATCCCCTTAAAGCTCGGCATGGTAATAAATATAACGTGAAATACGTTAAATCTAAAGAAATCTGAAACGATGCATAAACAGCAGGAACTTAATAATTAAATAATTATTCTAAATAAAACACCTTCTAAATAATTATTCTGAATAAAAAAACTTCTAAATAATTAAATAATTAATTTTTCTAAATAAAAACATTCTAAATAATTCAATAATTATTCTAAATAAAACCTTCTAAATAATTAAATAATTATTCTAAATAAAAAAACCTTCTAAATTATTAAACAGCGGTAATCGAAAATTTGTACGGGTGCATCCTTAATATAGTGTGTATGTATGTGTGTCATACAATACATGAGACATCTCAGAGGGTCTTTCAGGGTTTTCCAAGATTACTCCAGCTATCAACGATTCCTTGCAGGGAGTGTAGCACACAATTTCTGATGACAATGAAAAAAAGAGATGTGTTAGAAGAGCTCTGACAACTTCAATTCTCAACTCAGCATTATTTGTATAGCACTTTTTACAATTTTCATTGTTACAAAAAGCTATAAAAAAACTATAATGAAGAAAACACACATTCATACACTCACCTTCACGATGTTTTTTACACCTGCTCAAGAATACACGCTCTTCTACAGGAAGGAATGTTTGATAAGCGCTCGTCCACCTTCAAACAACAGAAAACAACAGATCACAACACAACTGTTGAATGTCTTTTATAAGAAGGAAGTGCTGATCGCTACGAATTTGACAAAGCATGCTTCCTTTATAGAACGATTCATCGGATGCTGTTGTATTTTGTATATATAAACAAACACCATTTTGATATGATAACACTCATATGGTATAGTCACCTTCTCATATTCATGCATTCGTTTGTAAACGATGATTCTCAATTTAGCACATCTGCTTAATTTTGGTTTTACAAGCTCACCTCTGACGTTTAACGGTGGAAGGTCTTTGGACTGCTGGGAACCCTTGATGTTCCCGCAATCCTTTTTCTTCCAGATCTTGGGAAGAATATTTTGGCCCTCAGGTTTAATATCAGATGGTGGGTTAGGGCGCAGTAGACAAACACCTGCATAACGTCAGATTTGTTACACATTAAAACAGTGTAAATGTACCTCTAGTTTTTAACTTCACACTCAAGGCTTTATATAAAAATGTTACAATTTTGATTCTCACTTTAGCACATCTGCTTAATATTGGTTTGACAAGCTCACCTCTGATGTTTATGGGAGGGAGGTCGTCGGACTGCTGGGAAGCAATAATGTTCCTACAGCCCTTTGTGATGGGGTGCAGAACTTTATACCTCTTAGCTGGTGAGTTTGCCTGCTGTACACCAGCACCTGCATAACATCCGATTCATTACACATATTAAAACAGTGTAGCTGTATCTTTAGTTTTTAACTTCACACTCAAGGCTTTATATAAAAATGTTACAATTTTGATTCTCACTTTAGCATAATATTGGTTTGACAAGCTCACCTCTGATGTTTAACGGAGGCAGGTCTTTGGACTGCTGGGAACCCTTGATGTTCCCGCAATCCTTTTTCTTCCTGATGCTGGGAAGAATATTTAAGCCCTCAGGTTTAATATCAGATGGTGGGTTAGGGAGCAGTAGACCGACACCTGAATAACATCAGATTTGTTACATATTAAAACAGTGTAAATGTACCTTTAGTTTTTAACTTCACACTCAAGGCTTTATATAAAAATGTTACAATATTGATTCTCACTTTAGCATAACATTGGTTTGACAATCTCACTTGTGATGTTTATGGGAGGGAGCTTGTCGAACTGCTGGGAATCAATAATGTTCCTACAGCCCTTTGTGATGGGGAACAGATCTCTACACCTCTCAGCTGGTGAGTTTGCCTGCTGTACACCAGCACCTGCATAACATCCGATTCATTACACATATTAGTTTTTAACNAAAAGTTTGCGGCCCTCAGATTGCATATTGTAGCTCCTGTAAGGTGGTGGTGTGGGTGCTGTCCACCAATCCTACAAAACATCAGATTTATGACATTGAATAAAGACCTTATGAATTTTGTTCACTCAAGCTTTTTTACTACATTAAATGTCTCAATTTAGATTTTGATTCTCACCTCTAATGATTAAAGAGGGAGGTGTGTGCTGCTGGAAAGGTACAAATTTGTTTTGGGACATTTTCTCTGCAAAAAAAAACATTTTGTTACTGACAGATGCACAATGACTTCACTTCAGTTTCCATCACTGGCACATTATAAAAATAACATTTCTCCTTCCTGTTATGTTTAAAAGTAAACTGGTTGTATTTTAAACATTAATTCTTGACAATAGTCACAGGGCTTGTTGCTTACTTTTTTCAGAAGGAGTTGAAAAATTAGGAGCACATTAAAGAATTTTAGGGGCGCAATGAAAATGTATTAAATAATGTGTTTTTACCTAAAAAAGGGATACAAGGAGACCTTTAAAAGCAAAGTGATTTCATTTATTTGAATACATAAGTACACTAGGTTTTCTTTTAATTATTTCAACAGCTCGTCTCTTTAACAGTATTTAATAATTATTTTTAATTTTAACTGTATGAACATCTGTAATAAAGTAGTTCTTGGTTCTAAATTCTTAAAGTCTACTTGGTCCATTTAGACAAAGGATATCACTGGCCCAGAAGCTTTTGTAAGCAGGACGTCTTGCCCGCTTTGAGCTTTCACATTTTTTGAGAATTTCACATTCCGTGTTCGAGATGTCGCTGTCTCCGTCGATCAAAACGACAGATAATGTGCTGCTCTCAACTTTTCTGCAAGGCTTCCTTTCATTGTGTCTGCAATTTGTCCAATCATTTCTGCACACCTTTTGTCGTTGTCATATGTTGGATTTATGTCCACTCCGTTTTTCTTATGTAGGGTAATAAGCGGACCAAACTACACAAAGGCTGTCTCTTCTTTAGCGATATAATAGGCAATATTAATTTATTAGGGCTGCAGCTATCGATTATTTTAGTAATCGAGTATTCTACTGATTTTTCCATCGATTAATCGGTATTCGGATAATAAATATTTTTTCTTTATTAAAGAGAAATACTAAATATACAAGAGAAAATAATACAGGTCTCTTAAAATGAACAACTAATTTGTTTCCTTTTTAGAAAAAATAAAATTTATTGCTGAAATTGCATACATTAATATCTGTGAAAAGTTAACCCATTTAATACATTACATTGCCATATTACATTCAAAATGCAATATAATACAAATTATAAATAAGAAACATTAATAAAAATAGAAAGAATAATTTCAAAGGTAAACAACTAACTTTGCATTTAGTTTATCTAAATTAGTTTTTTTTACTATCAAATAGTAATATATTTGTCCACATAAAATACCAAGTTAACCGACTTTTATTTTGGCAGGTTGTCTGAAGACACTTTTAGTATGTCTGTTTCTTCACTCAAACCATAAATGTTTGTGAAATAAACTCTCAGAGCAACTCTGGAGATGAAGTTCATGTGTTCATGTCCTCATAACGCGCAGACGCAGACAAATTCATGAGCATCACGCGTGTAGCACGTTAAACTGTGCAGTTCATTCACTCAGACACGCAGAACAGCAGATGGCATGTGTAAATAACAGGATTCGGCATCCACTAGTCCGCATCTAGTTTTATGACTCAATGCAGCCGGACAACAAGTTTCACTCGCAAAATAGACTAAAACTAAGTAAAATAGCAGTTCACCATTTCAATAAGCTATCACTTATTTATCACGTGAGCGTGTGAACAGACTAAAATGCGTGTGTCTCACGGTGAATGCGTGAGACTTGAGAGCCCTGTAACATGAATAGAGTTTAGCGGGCTGTGCGTCAGTAATAACGGTCCGTGGGGAAACGCAGTGCTCCGTGTGTACTGTAGTTAAATGGATTAAACGAGCTTCGAGGCAACAAAATTGCCTCGATGATTTTTTGTAATCGAATTACTCGAGTAACCTAAATTTTATTTTCAGCTGTCGTCTTTTTTCTTCTTCAGAGAGCAGCACCTGCCTTCTAACAGCTGCCTGCATGGTTGCCGATTCTTTGTTTTCTCTTGCTATGTACGCATCTCTGCAGAGTGCATGCTTCCGCGATTTACCGTGTTTTTGGACCGTACTCGTTTAAAATGAGGGTTGCAACAAAGTGCCGAGTTGTCATCAAAAATTAGCCATGGGAATGTTTTCTGCCACTGTGGATTGAAATTGTATTTCCTACCAGCAGTGGAGGATGAACCGTTATCGCCGCTTGGTCCCTCATTTACTTTTCGTCGCCTTCCTCTTCCATATCCTCCTCAGGATCGACTGTTTCTGTCACGCTCTGTCTTATGAAATAATACTAATTGGCTTCATAATTCATGTATGTTCCGTGTCTATCTCTCACTATGCGTTACTGCGTTTACCTCAGTTTTTTTTTTAATGTGGGCCTGGACGCACTTTGCGTGGATCACGTGAGTTTTTTCTGAGACCGCGTTATTGGCGTTTTATCTGCTTTTCATAGAAAAAAATCATTCGCACACGTGCAACTAAATACATTTTTCCAGTTCGCACACATCTATTTTTAGTCGCAAATGCGAGTGAAATGCTCGCACTGTCGAGCCCTCAGTCAGCAGGCCAATACATTTATATGATGATAACAAGATATATGAAATCAACAGTCATTATGTATATATACATATCAAAATGTTATGTTTTGTCCTTACATTTTAAAGTCCAATATTAGAATAAAATCATATTAAACGTGAGTCCTTTATCATATATTAACACATTTACGGGGTGAATATAACCTCACACATTAAATCATGCTAAAAGAGGGTGTAATTTGCACATAAGAGGGGGTAAAATGTTTAAATACAGTATTAACGTTACACGAAAATGAATGCCTTTTTCTCTTCAGTTTTATACGTTTGTCTACATACTATAAAACGATTTTACTTTTCTACAATAAAATGATTAATAATGATTATATTATGTATGATTGTTATCACTCACCACACGCCGACGCTTACACTCTATGATGTCCGAAATCGGTCTCAAATCTCGTCTAAAGCACATCTGAAAACACAAAACGTAATTGCTCTAACAATTCGAACAGCATGGACAAGTTGTTGGCTAATCCAAAGAATTCCCAATCAATTGATCAGAAACAGCAAGATATCTAAGCTCCTCAACACCCCGAGAACGCTCGCGATGAAGAAAACAACTGATAAGATCTTTGAGGAGAGAGCGCAGCCCAGGGTTGCCAGGTCCAATAAATATTTCCAGCCCAAAGGCAACTTAAAACCCGCCCAAAACAAATAAAAACTAGCCCAATTCTTTCTCGTGTCCAATCACAGTTGACAACTGTGTGATTACCACAAATTACATTAAAATATCTGTTTAGCGTTACTTTTTATTTATTTTACTTTAGTCTTTAGATTTAGATTATATTAGCTTGGCTTGTTTATATGTATTACATGTACTGTATGTATGTATTACATACTACACCCTGCACATACCATATATGAACAAAATAAAATGACTTGTACCCCGAGAAACATTGCGTTCCCTCGAGAAACATTGTGTTCCCTCGCAAAACTTTTGCGTTCTCTCGCAAACATATTTGCGTTATCTCGCAAAACTTCTGCGTTCTCTCGCAAATATATTTGCGTTATCTCGCAAAACATTCAAAAGTCCTGTTGTCCTGCTCTGTACATTAACAATGGAGCGGTTCAGAGTAGATTCCCGGACCAATAACTCGTGAGCTAAACGTTGTTATAACACATAACTCCTTAGACAATGATCTACAACCTAGTCTTCCTCAAAACGAGAATATAAATTGATCTCTATATGAGCAGGCGACATGGACAAGTCCAAAGAAACCGTCTGCAAAGTGACTTTAAATCCGAAAAGCGTTACTACAAAAATAGTCATTGATAACTTAAATGTTACACACTGTGGTCTCACCAAATTCAGTTTACACATTAATGCTTTCCTGCTGAATTTAAACTGGTTTTAGTTATACTACAGTATGTAGCACTGAAGTTAATGACTATTTTTCGTAGCCTAATGATCTTCGGGTTTTGCACTTTACAGACGATCCCTTCGGTCTTGTCTCAGCCGGCTCCCGCCTGAGATCAATACAAGGCTCGATTTGTGGAAAATTAAGTTAAAATTCATTGTTTACATTACATAGAATGAATCTGCGACTATAGACCCATGTTTATGTACGGAGCTAGTCTTAAATTCTGCCAGCAGGACATTAAACATGAAGTGTTTGTCAGAACTCGTAAAATGTTTTGCGAGATAACGCGAATGTGTTTGCGAGAGAACGCAAAAGTTTTGCGAGGGAACGCAAACATGTTTGCGAGAGAACGCAAACATGTTTGCGAGAGAACGCAAAAGATTTATGAGGGAACGCAGTGTTTTGCGAGATAACGCAAAAGTTTTGTGAGATAACGCAAAACCTTTAAAAATATATTTTCTCTTCCCTCTCATATTTTTTCCACCCCATGTCCCTAAAAGGGCTCCGTAAATTACAGCTTATTTTGCAAACAGTGACTAGAAAGCTTATATCAGTTATATAAAGCTTAAAGCATCGAAATCGGGATCGGTATCGGCCGATCATGATGACAGAAAATCGGTACTCGGTATCGGCTGCAAAAATCCTGATCGGAGCATCCCTACTATGTACGCATCTCTGCAGAGTGCATGCTTCCGCGATTTACCGTGTTTTTGCACAGTATCTCGTTTAAAATGAGGGTTGCCGCTAACAAAGGCCGAGTTGCCCGCTTGTTTCTGTCCTCTGCAGTACATTAAGTTGTCATCAAATATTAGCCATGGGAATTTTTTCCGCCACTGTGGATTGAAATTGTATTTCCTACCAGCAGTGGAGGATGAACCGTTATCGCTGCTTGGTCCCTCTTCCATATCCTCCTCAGGATCGACTGTTTCTGTCACGCTCTGTCTTATGAAATAATGACTAATTGCCTTCATAATTTATGTATGTTCCATGTCTATCTCTCACTATGCGTTACTGCGTTTACCTCATTTTTTGTTTTCAAATGTGGCTCCTGGACGCACTTTGCGTGGATCACGTGAGTTTTTTCTGAGACCGCATTATTGGTGTTTTATCTGCTTTTCATAGAAAAAAATCATTCGCACATGTGCAACTAAATACATTTTCCAGTTCGCACACATCTATTTTTAGTCGCAAATGCGAGTGAATTGCTCGCACTGTCGAGCCCTGCAGTATCATTTTCTTTTTTGGTTTGAACCAAAAGACTGTGAACTGAACTGTTAACACAACCTAAATGACCCTGTCTGCTGTTTAACATTTACATTTATGCATTTGGCAGATGCTTTTATCCAAAGCGACTTACATTGCATTGCATTATACATTTGTTTCTGACTATGTGCAATCCCCTGGGATCAAACCCATGACCTTGGTGTTGCTAACGCCATGCTCTAACCACTGAGCCACAGGAAAGCTTTTAAAGTTTTACAGTGAGGGAAATAAGTATTTGATCCCCTGCTGATTTTGTAAGTTTGCCTACTTACAAACAAATGAAGGGTCTATAATTTTTATGGTGGGTTTATTTTAACTGATAGACACAGAATATTAAAAAAAATCAGGGGAAAAAATGTTATATAAAGGTTATAAATTGATTTGCATTTCAGTCAGTGAAATAAGTATTTGATCCCCTACCAACTAGCAAGAATTCTGGCTCCACAGATTGGTTATGTGCCTATATGGACCACAGATTTGTCCTGTCACTTTAAGAAAGTACTCCTAAATCAGCTTGTTATGTATATAAAAGATGCCTGCCAACAGAATCTGTATCTTCCAGTTCAACCTCTCCAACACCATGGTCCAGACCAAATAGGTTTTAAAGGATGTCAGCGACAAGATTGGAGACCTGCACAAACCTTGAATAGGCTACAGACAGAAGCTTGGTGAGAAGGAGACAACTGTTGGTGTGATTATTTGGAAATAGAAGATATACAAAATAACTATCAAATGCCCTTGTTCTGGAGCTCCCTGCAATATTTCCCCAATGGGGTAAAGATGATCATGAGAAATGTTAAAGATCAGCCCAGAACTACACGGAAGAAGCCTGTTAATGATTTCAAGACAGTTGGGAACACAGTTAGCAAGCAAAACATTGGTAACACATTGGTAACACGCTATGCCACAGTAGACTGAAATCCTGAAGCACCCGCAAGGTCCTCCTGCCCAAGAAGGCCCGCCTGGCTCGTCTTAAGTTTGACAATGAACATNTTTAATATTGTTAACAATACAGTATATGCTTACTGGATAACTTGAACACTGTCCACTGCCCTGGAAAACTTGAATGCTGTTCTTGTTTGCCTTCTTTTATGCAGAACTCTTGTTGAACTTTATATTGCAAAACTGTGCTGCCTCCCTTTTATTACAGCTTTGAACAAGAACTATGTACAGTCTTAGGGCTGTTTTCCTTTAGAAATCTGTGCTCTCCTCTCTACCCTCTTCAGCTGGTGCTGAATATATTTCAGCAGTAAAGAGGGATAGCATACGTGGGGATGGTTTGAATTCATGGCAGCAGATTTTTCTTCTTTGCATGTAGCAAACTTCTACCCAGAAGTCCTCTGAAGAGGTAAAAAAAGGACGATCATCAAGCCTCGGCTTACTTGAAGTCAGAACATGTCTTGGTGACAGGAATTTGAGAGCCTCTAATTGTTTTATGTTATCTGGAAGTCTCTTCCTAATCTCTTTAGGTAACTCCAGCATGTAGTTCCTGCACCTACGTTTCATGTCCTGTTCTGCTTGTTTGCTTATTCCCTTTGATTCAAGCAAAGCAAGGCGGTACTGGTCCACTGCATTGAGGGGCAAAAGGTTCTCATCAGAAAGGTTAAACTCCATAATGTCTTGCCAGTTCTGAAATGTCTTTGGCAATGCTATACATTCAAGAAGGGACTGGTAAAATGTCAAAAGTTCTGGAGCTTTGCAGGATTGGGTTTGTCAAGTTGAAAGATTTTGTTAAGTCTGTTTAGCTCAGACACAATCGGTTGGAGGACTTCTAGGTAGATCAGGTTTATTTTGTCACTGTACATTTGGTACAGCAATTCTGCAGCATAGCTTCTCTCATTTTCTTTTGTCAACTGGAAATGCAACTTAAGCTCGTCTGTGAAAGGATGCGGTGACACTCACTGATAGAGAGCCACCTGGTGTCAGATAGTTGCAGAAGGGTTTTCACCTACGTTTATGGTTTTGTACAGTTCTGAATATTTTTGCTGACGCTGGGTAGCAATTGAAAACCAGCTGTAGGTCAGAGAAACCATGTACTCTACATTTCTGGGCAGGTTGTGTGAGGATTACGTCACGAAATTTTAGTTATGTTGCCCACACATAGTGTTACATCCATCTGTTGCAAGACCTATGCAGTTAAGTATGGACAGTTTGTTGTCATCCAGGACATTTGCTATGGTGAGTGAATCACCTGCTACTATATGTATCATTCCTGCAAAGGTGCTAATGATTTGTGAGAACTTTTTGCTGTAATATCTGATGACTATGCATAGTTGTTTTTTGCTTGTGACATCAGTGCTCTCATCAACGATAAGAGAGTACGGTCCACTTCCTATATCCTCCAGTAGGTCTTCATGCATTACTGGTCCTATTACTGAATGAATTAGCGCTGTGCACTTAGTTCGATGTAAACTGATCCCTTTCTTGGAAATTCCTTCCACAAAGCTTCCTAAATAATCAACAGTTAAGGTGCTTGAGTGGCACGCAACATGAACAGCCATCTGAAACTCTGCCTCTTTCACTGCAACATTTGTTCTTTGAAGGGAACAGCCTGTGTCAAATAATGTCCTTGAATTTGAGAAGGGAGCTGCATTTTTTCTATGCTCCTCGGTAGCTCCGTGTGCTATTAGATCACTGTGGTGAGATCTAATTTCACTCTTGCAATATTTGCAGAAAGCTTTTTTGTCATCATTCGGAACACTTCGATTCCATTCCATTAAACACTTTTCCGTCTCGTATTTTTTACCATATTTTCCCTATTTACCTGACATTGTGCACACTTGTTGGTTTTTCATCCAGGCTGCGCACTAACCAACCGCCGCCTCAAAAATCCCGGTAAAGGAAATGCACATAATGATGACGCAAGTCGCAAGGACGTGCCCGTCCCCTCACGTTTGCTGCGTTGGAAAAATATCCAAGTGCAGCATGAAAGCAACCTTTAACTCTTCTTTGTCAACCATACAGAGATGGATGAAGATGCTGAGCTGGAGAGTGCAGTGCTGAACATCACCCCCTCTAAGCTACGGGTGCAATGTAACTGTTTTTCTTAAATGACAGCTTGGATTAAATTAGTTGATATATTTAATAAATGTTCCATTTTTTTTACTTTTTCTTATCGCCAGCATCATCATCATCGGTGTCCTCAGCTGCTGAAGTGAAACACTCCATGGAAACGGCAACAGGTTTTTAAACAGGTTCATGAATTATGATATGAAATATTCTCCAAAACTGAATATGAATTGGTGAAAAGTGAAAGTGACCTATTAGTCAGATATGGTGACCCATACCCGAAATGTGACCTCTGCATTTAACCCATCCAGAGAGTAGTGAACACACGCACAGCAAGTGGTGACCACACGTACACCCGGAGCAGTGGGCAGCTATCACTGCAGCGCCCAGGGAGCAAGTAGGTGTAAGGTGCCTTGCTCAAGGGCACCTCAGTCGCTACCCTCCGGCTCTGGGAATCGAACCCGCAACCTTCTGGTCATGAGTCCGACTCTCTAACCATTAGGCCACGACTGCCCCCATTATTTTGTTTTAATGTGTCAGTGTGTTGGCCATGTGTCACTAACAAATCTGTGTGCTGTTGGCATTATACTAACTGTTCAAGGGGCTATGAATTGATTCCTCCAACACGATGAACTGATAAATCCCCATTCTGGGTAAGTGCTCACTTTTACTGTAAACTTATAAATATTTCTGTTTAATAATACACCAAGACGTGCATGTTGCAAGACTGTTTAGTTTGTAATGTCTGTGACATTCTTTGAGAAGGCATAATGCATCCTTTTCATTCATTCTGTTAAAGTAAGCAGATCTCTTAAGAGTATTTATATTATTAACAAGATTTGATGTCTTGCAGAACCATCTACTGTCCTTTCAAAACCACTTGACTGGCACTAAAAGGAACTGCGTCTGTCTCTTGTGGATGGTAAAGACATTGTATTTCCGCCACTCTGATCATATAATTGTTTTCTATATAACTTGGTCATCTTTTGGTTTCTTAGTTTTTTGTGTCTTCCTTTTTAAAGCACCAGCTGTGCCAGCTGAAAACGCCTGTGCCCCTTCCTAAAGAGCTGATGTTTCTTGTGCAGGAACCATCAGCTTCCACACAAACAAAGAAAAGTGTCTCAGCGACAGGTGTGTTTTAATGTCAAGTTTATGGATACACTGAATCATAGTTTTAAAAACATGCATTTACAATCTATCACCTCTTTTACAATGTGTCTCTCTCTCGCACAGCGACTGGAAAAGCTCCCCAAAAGGTTTACAAATGTGCTGCAGCAATTCTTACTTACAAGAAGGTCATCTGTAAATCTGTAATGGATGAGCTTCGGCGCCAGATCTGCACTCAGCAGAACATCTCAACTGGGATGCCTGGAGAACTACTGAGGCTATTATTGCTGAGGCCACTTCTGGTGAGCTGCAAAACGCATGTGCATCAAAGTCTCGCTTCAATCAGCACATCACCATCAAGCTTGATTTGTTTCACTGCATGAGGCGCTTTCACCGGGTGTGTGTTTCAGAGCTTCATGCCTTATACAGCTCCTTCACCCAGTTCCTGTCTGCTGCTTTCTGTGTGCTGGATAAAGAAGACCTGCGGAAGCTCAAGAATGCCTATGTGTTTTGTGGTATTCAGCCAGCCAACCCCACCAAGCAGCACATTCGGGAGCACTGCAGAACAAAGATTCCTGCGCCTCAAGAACTTCTCAAAAGGGTCGAGGGGCTTATGCAGCCCTTTCATTTGGCAGCTGATCCAAATGGTGTACCCCTCTTCAAACCCTCTATGCTGAAGACATGGCGCATTCAGCGTGTCCATATTTTGAGGGGATGTCTGAGTGATCCTGAAGTAGCAGGTGAGATCCTGTATAGGCATGGTGGGAGCTAAAGTTGATGTCTGGATGCCAATAAGTGGCACATCACAGCAGGAGGGCTACCACTTCCACCAGGCTCACTGGGTCACCGGCACACGCGTTTCCTCAGAGCTGTTTCAAGCCCAGGGGATGATCGGAGTGGCACGCTGGAACTTTCAGGGCCTGGTGGACCAGAAACCACCAGGTGTTTGGCTTCCTGGCGTATTTGATCCATCCCTGATCGCAGATCTCAATACTGCGTGAGTAAGGGTGTTAGGAATGCCTAAGTATCCTGCCCTTCTATAGTGTCCAGGAAGGATTCTGTGGAGATGTTTGGGCTAGAGTATGTGGAACCTGGATGTTGCCCTGTTGTGCTGGATTGGGAATAGCACAAGAGCAAAACTGCTCTGCCTTTAGATCCTCCTGAGCAAAGCAGACCATCCACTGCCAGGGCTGGATACCTTTCAGCTGATCTTGATCCGCAGCCAGAGTCAGGTAAACATTTTTTAAAAGAAGACATGGGATGCAGTTATCTTACACTCACTGTCTTTAAAGTAACGCTGTTTTGTTCTTGTAGGATCCGTTACCACTTTGCCCGCGCCCTTGCTGTCCTCATGCCATGGTGCTGATGTGGAGCTTCAGCCTGAGCCAGGTAAACATTTCACAGATGAACAGTGTCACGCTTAAAATGCCCTTTTTCTTTATACATAAAACTAAATACTTGCTACAAGAAGAAGGATATGCTTAAACTTGTGGATCAGGAGTATGCAGCAGTGGTCCATAACTCCAGTACTGATCCCAACAGCATGCTCCATCCGACTACAAAACTTCTTATAGATCGGTATGTTAAGCACTTGGCCAAACTGCAAAACACCTGTTCTTCACTAAATGCTTCTCATGAAAAACTTCTTCAGACACAGCGACTCTGGCACTCTCTGACAGAGGGAAGCGAGACTACTAGTGTGCCAGTGGTTACAATTAATCCTGCAGTTGTAAACCCACCAGCACCTGCTCTGACCACACCCCTTACTCACGAAACCATTGAGAGGGTCGTTGAGGGTATTATGGAGAAGCATCAACAGCCAGAACAGAAAAAGAAACAGACGAATACTTGTGACTTGTAATGAGTGATGGCTCCTCCATCCATTTTTTTGTCAGCAAGGTCCTGTTAGGTACTTCTACTGTTCCACTAAGGTTTTCAAGGCTTGTAGTGGTGAAGGACTGACAAACCCCAGAATGCCTTGTAAAGAATTTATGGAAACCAAGTTCTTCCAGAGAGAACTGGATGCCCCAAAATAACGAGTAGAGGAGAAGGGACAGCAAAAGAAAAAAGCCTGAATCTCAGCATGTAGATTGCCTGTGTTGTTCTGTAAAATGGAACTCAAACAGTCCACACATACACACAGGCGTTCCTGGAATGGCCGGGAAATATGTTTATTGTCCTGCTAAGGTCTTTTCCACTTACAGAGAGCAGGGTATGGAGAAGGAGATTATCTGGAAAGAGTTTCAGAAGTCTCCATTTTACAACATGGAAAGACAGAGATGGGTTTCAGAAAAAAAGTAAATGAGAAGTTTCCCCTTGTAAATATATTTAACTTGTGGTTGTTCTGCCTGTTAAAGTGTTGAGAAAACAATAAAAACTAAACTACTAAGAAACGCTTGTGCACTTTCTCTGCATGCAGATTTATCTTGTACTCTATTGTTTATATTTATAAATATATAAATAAATATCTATGCACATTTGAACCCAAAAAAGTCATGAATGAACCCAAAAACTGAAACCACAGAAATGTACACTTTTGCTTGCTTATGAGAGAAACAATAATGTTGTACTGAATACATTTTCACCAGACTATGACTTATATACGAGTCTTTTATCCAGATTTCCGGTTTGCCATATTATTTTACCTATGTTTAATAAGTTAAGTAAATTTGACAAAAAAACATAATAACATATAGTGATGAAAACAATAACAAAAAACTGACATTAAGAATATTTGTCAAAACATGAAAATTTACATTGCAATTACCTGTTTATTGTTACGATTTAATGTTGATATTGATGTTGAATGTAAATAAACATTTATTGTTGTTAAACATAAGATAAAAATAAAACAAAAGTATATATACATATCAATATAAAGAGAAAAAGAGCAAAGTATTTACAGAAATATTTATTTTTAAAGTTCCTACACCTGCAGAATTCTTATATGACTAATTATTATTAGACATTTCAAATCACTAAGAATGATTAACAATATATTTTTTTTTTAAGACGTGATGAGATCTTTATACTGCAAGGAATACTAATTATTTTTTCCCTCTTTTGCATTTTAGTTTATCTGTATTGTATATGCGTCTCTATGTTTATTTAGATTTTTTTAGATTTAGATTCAATTTATTGTCATTGCACATGTACAAGTACAAGGTAATGAAATGTGACCTCTGCATTTAACCCATCCAGAGAGTAGTGAACACACGTACCCCCGGAGCAGTGGGCAGCTATCACTGCAGCGCCCGGGGAGCAAGTAGGGGTAAGGTGCCTTGCTCAAGGGCACCTCAGTTGTTACCCGCCGGCCCTGGGAATCGAACCAGCAACCTTCTGGTCATGAGTCCGACTCTCTAACCATTAGGCCACGACTGCCCCTTTTATCTGTTTCTTCTTACATTGTTTATGTGGGTTTGTTAAATTGTGCAAACAATAATGTGTTTTTATATGTTTAAGGTGATTAACAGATGTCATGTTGTGCATTGATGTTATAATGTAGTAAAGAATGTAGTGCATTGTACAATTTGTCAAAACGTGTAAAATTTGTCATTTAATATAACATTTACCAGGTCGTGGTATGACGAAGGCTGTTTGATTGTACTAGACGGAATAGTTTTCTATATCTCATGCTTGTACTTTTCCGTTAATTTTCTTAAGTAGCATATGTGTGTGTGATTTAAAGTTCTAAAAATCTCAAATGCAATTTTTTGATAACATGTTTTAGTGATTTCTCAGAGAGTTAAAGGAGTAATCATCATAAAGCCTACAATACGACCCAGAATTCGCCCCACATAAATTTATGGTCACTGGCCGCAACTGGTTATGTGGCTCTTTTAGATCAATGTGAGGAATGCAAGAAATTCACTCAATGTTTACATTGATTCTTTTGTTGGGAGAACATTTTAAAATCAGATTTCTTACAGTGTACTAAAAAGTGGATTATGACTTTAAGAATAATTTCACAAATGCCTCATGATGTTCAATAAAATGTAAACACATTTTAAATGTAGTCTGTGATCCAAAAACTTCAGAATTGTATCCAATCATAATTCAATTTGCCATTTTTGTACCATGTCTTGAGCCCTCTTCATTTGTTTATCATGTTGGCCAAAAGGTTTTTAAAGAATGAAGAGACAAAGTTGCCTTTGGAGACAACAAAATCTCATTGGCCATACAGTATGTATTTAAACGATTGACTTTGTCTAAACTCTGTGTCATTAAACTTCCTCTAGCATCAAGATGATCAGTGAAATGCAGAGATGCAGGACTATAGTGTAATGTACAGCAGGATGACAAATGTCTTCAGTACACAAATTATTGAATAATACATACAACATTTTTTTAACAACATAAATACAGCCAGAGGAAATAAGAAAAACACATAAAAAAGAAAGAAAAAAGAAAAACACGGTGCAATTCAAATATCCATTTCAAACTTGTATACAATATTTGAAGTCCTGCAAGCCTTTCCACCCATGCAACATACCACAGTATTGTTTAAATTCGTTGATGAATTGAAAGAAATTAGGCTTACCACCTGACCATTTCATTTTATGCATATGAAACTTTCCCGTTAAAACTATTAGTTGAATGATATATGCTTTATCCTTTTCTATCCCTCAATCATTAACATATAACATTATATCCGACCCACTGAGTTTAACAGCAACATCAAATTCTCTACATCAACCCAAAATATATAAATGCAATGAAATAATAAATGAAATATTGTTTCCTTTTCCTTATTACAGAATTCAGATGAATAGTCAATATTTAATTTAAAACGTTCCAAAACATGTTTTACTGGATAGATTATGTGCAATATTTTATAAGAAATTTCCTTTACTTTGTTATTAACAAAGAATTTATTAACTATTCTCCAAGCTATATGTAACACTTCCGTTGGTCCCTAGTCCTGTTTTCCCCGTTTTTGCCCAAGGACGTTACGTTTGCCACGCTCCCTCACCCATCCCTCATTGACATTTGCACCTGTTCATCATCATTGACTGTCACCTGCACCCCATCATCCTCCTTATCCGGACACCATATGTACTCTCCTTTGCCTGTTGTGTTTTGTCAGGTCTTGTTGTAAGTTTGTCAAGTTGTAGTTAGGCTTTACCTTGTGCTGTGGGTGTTTTCTCATGTTTGTATCTTTCTGTGGATTACCTACCTTTTGGATATTCTTGGGTTTTTTTGCACTTTTTTTACCTTGTGGATTATTATTTTTGTGGATTACCCTTTTGTTCCTGGTTCCTGCTTGTTTTATTAAACCATTTTTCCTTCACTCACCACCTGTGGCATCGTCCTTCATTCGTGAACTGTTAAACTTTACGCCAATTCAAATCTCCAAATATCGATGACCAAGAAAATCTTGCTGAGGGCTATGTAACAGTATTTATTTATATTTGAAGATATTAGTATTTCCAATAAAATGTTTATTGTTTGTATGATCAAGGTTAGGGTTTTCATTGCAAACATATTTTAGAATCGATATCTTCGGTATAGCATCCATTACAATTGCATATTCTCTGGGTCTAATTGAGATTTTAAATTTGTCAAGAAACTGTGTAGGATAATGAATCTCCATCATTCATCAACTGATTTACCAACACGTTATTATCAAACCTTATATTGAAAAAGAGGGATTTATGCTTATATAAAATATCCCTATAATTCCAGATATAATACCTTCTAGGGAAAAGTTATGTTATGTTATATGCCAATGTCCATGCCATGAGAGCTTGTTGATGGAATCTTGCAAGTTTCACTGGAATTTTATCAATGGAATAATTACATCTTATCAAAAATTGAAGACCACCAAGTGACTTGAACAAAAAGCTGGGAAATGTATTCCACAAATTCTTTTTTAAATATTGAGTAATCCATTTAATTTTGAATACATTGAATACATTTGAATACAAGTCACTAATGCTTGCCTACAGGACTATTACTGGATCTGCACCGACATACTTTCACACCCTCTTACACTCCTACACACCATCAAGAACCCTGTGTTCAGCAAACCAGCGGCGTCTTGTATTGCCTTCTCATAAGGGCAGTAAATGGCTTTCCCGCTCATTCTGCTTCACAACTCCTTCCTGGTGGAACGTTCTTCCTAACTCGGTCCGGTCAACCACATGTCTCACAACATTCAAAAAACTACTTAAAACAATTTTACAAAACTATTACAACCTTTATATAATGTTTTAACAGCTTTTAAAAAGTCCAAATTATTCAATTGTTTTAAACAAAAAATCATGTTCTATTGTGTCAAATGCTTTTTGGACTGTTAGCCAGTATGTACTCATTATAATCCACCATGTCCAATATTAATCTAATATTGTTACTTATATGTCATCCTTGAATAAATCCTGTCTGTTCTTCATCAATAACATCGTCTACTCTAATCCTTGTTTCAATCTTTTAGTAAATACATGTGCAAATATTTTGTCATCATTATTTAAAAGACTAATAGGCCTCCAGTTGTCTAAGTGAAGAATGTCTTTATGTGGTTTTGGAATAAGAGTAATAACACCCTGTCTTAATGAGTCTGGCACCTCTCCTTTATCTATAGATTCTTTATATACTGCAAGTTAAAAGGGTGTTCATTTATCTCTGAAGACTTTGTAAAATTCAGTAATAAGTCCG
Organism: Triplophysa rosa; assembly: GCF_024868665.1. Lineage (NCBI taxonomy): Eukaryota > Metazoa > Chordata > Actinopteri > Cypriniformes > Nemacheilidae > Triplophysa > Triplophysa rosa. Next base: position 1,446,990 of record NC_079907.1, read on the forward strand.
TCATTACCCAGAGATCGATTATCTTTCAAATACCCAATACATTCCTTAATTTCCTCTAGTTTTATCGCTTCCTCACATAATAATTCGAAATCTTCATTAATAGTTTTTGTTTTCCCCAAAACATTCAGAAATGTATCCAGATCAGACTGAACTAAATTAGAGGTGTAAAGATGTTTATAAAATTGAGTAACATGTTTTGATATCTCTTTATTTTTTTAGATTATGGTCTTCTGACACTGTATTATTTATCAATAGTTTACTTATCAAACACATTTCTCCATGTCTCTTTTCTAAGTTAAAAAACTACATAGTATTCTTTTCCCCTTGTTCTAACCACATTCTCCTTGATCTTACAAACGCTCCTTTTGCTTTCTCTTCGTAAATAGTGACCATTTCAGTGTATAACGATGAAAGTTTTAATGACTCTTGTGAAGTTAAATCACCTTTACTAGAAAAATGTATCTTGTAATTCTACATTCTTTCTGTCTTTTAGCAAAAGCAAGCATTTTTTCCCCATTGAAATGGCTACATTCCTTCCTTCATATTTGGCGAGCTCCCAGTATTTTGCAAAATGATTCATTATTTTATCTTATGTCCAATACCTGTCTATAATTTCAATGGTTTTAATTTTGAAAGTTTCATTGACTAAACGTGTCTTATTAAGTTTCCAATATCCTCTATTTGTTTTAAATTTACTTGTACCATATTAAGTTATGCCAATTGTTATTCCTTTATGATCAGTCAAGACAGACGGCTCTATAGAAACAGACTGAATAAGATCTTCTAATGTGTCTGAATCAAAAAAATAATCAATACGTGACTGTTTAGATTGATCTTTGTTACTTCATGTATACTGTACATCATTTGGTTCGGATTTTTATGTCTCCAAATATCTAATAACCCTAAATGAAGGCATACATTTTTTATTTCAGAAACACTATCACTTTTTGGTGGCCATCTATCTATTGTTTCATTATGTACACAATAAAAGTCCCCTCCCCATATTATTTTTGCATCTGGGAATTTGTGCTTGATTTGTAACAATTTTACTCCAATATTTCCAAAAAATATATATTATTTTGTTGTTGGAGGCATATGAATTCACCAAAACATAATGTGTCATATCAATGCTTACTTGCAATATTACTAATCTTCCAGAGTTATCTCTCTTGTGGCTAAGAACATGGCCTTTAAATTTACCTTTGAGCATTGCGACCCCTGCTGATCTTTTTCTGCCATGGGCAAACCAAATGTCATTCCCCCGTTGACTTTTCCCAAACTTTTCATCTTCCTTACATGCATGCGTTTCCTGTACAAAATAAAAATCTGCACCTTTCCCTTTACAAAATAAAAATAAAGATTTCCTTTTCAAAAGATTACGTAAACCTCTGGTATTGATTGAAAAAAATGAAATAGACACAACATAAACTTTAGACAATTCCTTTCTTTTGTCTGTTTAACTTTTAATCTAGTAGGGTCACTCAATTTTATTATTCTTTGCAAAAATACATTCTTCTTTTTAATAATACGTATAACTATCAAAACAATATCAATTAACATAACTCTTTCCACACTGACTATAATGGCCTCTTCACACAGCAAAGGCGGCACAGAAACCGAATCTGAAGCGGCATAAAACCACGAAAATGTGGATTTACACTGACCGTTAATGCGGCTCTAACGCGTCATAAATGCATTTACACAGGAATTAAAATTATGCAAAATAATGCTGAACCACAAAAGCACAGTTCTAACAATATGCAAATCAAATAATGTCTTAAATTAAACGATAAAGACTCCCAAAAAATACTGACACTAATATTAATAATGCATACTTTGGATAAAAGCAATATTAGGCTATAAATGCAACATTTTAAATTAATTTCCTAGCTAACAAACACTCATAGAAATTTGTCACCGCATATTGAAAGACGCCAAAAGTTGTTTTAAAGAGCCTGAAAGTCACTGTCGACCAGGTAAATGAACAGTTCCGGTCTATCAAATCAGTTTAAGGCAAATATTTTCCAATGTCTAATACCATGAAACAAAGATTTTCTTCTATCCTAAGCGTGCATTGGGCTGCACAGTTAGAACGGTGGTAAAATGTCAATGTTGTTTTGACAGAAAAATTGTGAGGGTTTAATAAGCATCATCGCTGTCTTCGTGGTTTTTATCCAGTATATGAGAATGATGGAATGCCCGTCACTCCTACACCAGTAACCTGCGGTGAGAATAAAGGATATTATGTGTCAGTTATGATGTCACCCCGTGATGTCACCTTAAATATGCAGCCAGTGAATCTTCATCCATGTCTTTATTCGCTGTGGTGGTGACGTACAGATCAGCGTGATCCTTCCCACCTAAACAACATGAGGTGGTCTTCTCCTGGCAGTTTCACAGTCTGCAGTCGGTCAGGATAAACCTGAAAGAAGTCCGTTAACTTTAAGTATTGGCCAAAAGTCATTCAGATAAAGATGGCCGTTTTAAAGCCNGCAAGTTAAGTAGGCCTAATGCCATGCAGCAATGAATCGCAAAGGGGAGTATGGAGGAAACTGAAGGTTTGCAGTGACAGACTCTCAAGACTCAGACATTATTCCACATGTAACCAAAATCGTGTATGTTCATGTAACAACTCCTTTATTATTTTGGATTGGCAACCACGTAAACACATCGTAATGCATAGCGTAAGCTACATTTTAAAACATCAAAATAGACCCGCCGTGAACTGTTAAATGAAAAACACGACGTAGCCTACAAAAATATGCCGCCAGTTGTGCCGTCTGGCCGTCAAGCGTTTCATCGCATGCTTGATACCAATAGTGTAGGGAAACCGTGAAGTTGTTTACTACGTCATTATGCGCATGCGCAGAACGGATCGTGCAGGCATCCCGGATCGTGTACCGACATGCTGTATAAAAATACCAGGTTGTGTATTGAACTGGCTTGGTTCTGCAAAATGGAAAATGGTGAGTGTATGTAATCTATGTGCTTGTGTTTTCAAATAAATGGTGGTGGTAGATGAGAGAAATATGTGTCTGTGGTAATTTCAAGGGCTATGGGTAAATGCTATGCAATGTGGTTTGATTTGGTATGGTAGAGTAACACAGCAAACACATTACAGGTACATAGCAACATGAAGTAAAACATTAAACAGTCAAATCAAAATATATTCACTATACACTTAACACAACACAAGTCTGTATACATCTTTTCAAGCCAGATATCGGACGGTGCATAAAGGCATGTATGTGTTATATGGGGTGTACTGTATGTGTGTGTGGTCACGGTGTCTGTCTCAATGTTGCACTGTGACACCATGAAACAAAGATTTTCATCTATCGTAAGTGAGCATTAAAGCAACGGTTGCACAGTTAGAACGGTGGTAAAATAGTCAATGTTGTTTTGACAGAAAAATTGTGACGGTTTAATAAGCATTGTCGCTGTCTTCTTGGTTTTTATCCAGTATATGAGAATGATGGAATGCCTGTCACTCCTACACCAGTAACCTGTGGTGAGAATAAAGGATATTATGTGTCAGTTATGATGTCACCTTATGTGTTATGTCAACTTAAATATGCAGCCAGCCACAAGCTGTTTGGCCAGTGAATCTTCATCCATGTCTTTATACGCTGTGGTGGTGACGTACAGATCAGCGTGATCCTTCCCACCTAAACAACGTGAGGTGTTCTTCTCCTGGCAGTTTCACTGACTGCAGTCGGGTGCCTGAAAGAAGTCTGTTAATTTTAAGTGTTGGCCAAAAGTCATTCAGTTAAAGATGGCTGTTTTAAAGCCTTTATTCTAATAAATGGTCTCAAAATGTAATTTTAGTGTGGTTCATTTTCCTCCAGCAACATAAACACAGATGGCACAGGCTTTTACAAACTCACAAACCTGTTTGTGGCTCAATGCGAAAATGTCTTCTTCCATTGTAGCAGGTGACCCACAGATGCCCTCTGGTATATCTTCATCGGGCTCTACCCTGTAAACCCCTCTGCGGTCAGCTTAATTACACACACATACTGAAAAATAATACATTACACTTTTATATAACTATACACTTAGCATACAGCAAACCCTAATGCACTGTATTACTGTAGAGTCATCCAAATATAGTGTATATAGTGTATAGAGTATGTACCGGCAAAGAACCTCCCAGCTGGATCTACTTTCCATCACTGAAGCGAGCGTTGGGCTTTTCCTTGTCCAGCTCAGCAGCTGTTGTAATGGAGTGCATGACCCGGTCAACAAACGCAAAGCACATTCCCTCCGCGATGACGTAACTGCCTGCCTTTCGCACCACAGATCCTACAGGTTTCTCCATGAAAGTAAAAATACACAATGCCATTCTTACAGGAGCTGGATAAGGGGGTGCCAAATCAGTGGTGGTCTTGTATGCCAGGAGCAGAGTCTTGAATTTGATTCAAGCAACTATAGGGAGCCAATGTATCTTAATGAAGAGAGGTGTGACGTGACGTGCGCTCTCTTTGGTTCATTGAAGACCACTCTTGCCGCTGTGGAATATTTAGCTGTATTTTCACTGAGAAAACATCATCCATCTGCAAACAATTCTCAGACCTCGGTACACACTACCCTCACTTCAAACATTGAACTTTCCTCTTTCACCCCACTGACTGACACTGAAGTCACCAGACTTCTCTACAGCCACCCCACCACCTGTCCCCTTGACCCAATCCCCTCCCATCTCCTTCAGGCCATATCCAGCACACTCACACCTGCACTCACACACATCATCAACACCTCCCTGCTCAGTGGCACTTTTCCATCCACATTCAAACAGGCCCAAGTCACGCCCCTACTTAAGAAACCCACATTGGACCCCTTTACTACCGACAGTTACAGACCTGTCTCTCTCCTCCCATTTATTGCAAAAACACTTGTAACTTTCAACCAGGTGTCTTCCTACCTATCCCAGAATAAACCTCTGGATGAAAAGCAGTCTGGCTTCAAAACAAACCACTCCACTGAGACTGCACTGCTATCGGTCACAGAAGCACTGCGGCTAGCAGTGGATGAAACAGCATCACCTCCAGCTGAACCCTGCCAAGACAGAACTACTCGTGTTTCCGGCACACCCCACGGTGCAACACGATCTCACCATCCAACTTGGCAATACCACAATCACTCCTTCCAAAACAGTCAGGAACCTCGGAGTCATATCTGATGAACAGCTGTCCTTCAATGATCACATTGCAAAGACAACGCGGTCATGCCGATATGCCTTATTCAACATTAGAAATGTTAGACCCTATCTCACTGAGCATGCGGCACAACTCCTTGTCCAGGCCCTGGTAATCTCAAAGTCGGACTACTGCAATGCTCTCCTTGCTGGTCTTCCTGCAAAGGCTATCAAACCACTCCAGATGGTTCAGAACGCAGCAGCACGCCTCGTCTTCCAACAGCCCAAATGGGCTCATGTGACACCCGTTTTTATCTCTCTCCACTGGCTACCGGTTGAAGACCACATCTCTCACAACATTCAAAAAACTACTTAAAGGGGTCATATGGCGCGAACATGTGTTTTTCTGTGTCTTTGGTGTGTTATAAGTTGCCCATGCATGTATTAGACACGTAAAATTGCAAAAATTAAAGATTCATTCTATCTAAAAGCGAATGCTCACCCAGACCTGCCTGAAACGCCTCGTGTAACCACACCCCCACAAATCTACGTCATTTCGTGGTATGATTTGATTAAGACTGCCAAAATCTAAACGCAAGTAAGGTGGGCATACTTGTACATCTCATTGTATCGTCGCCGCCACAGCCATGTCGTGGAGACACTGTGTGTTTCGTTGCGAAAAGAAAGCCTCTTTGTTTGCCCTTCCAAAATATTTTATTTACAATACTGTTCCAGAACAGTACAATCCGAATATTCAAGTGTGTGCAACGCATTTCACAGGGGAACCTGGGAGAGATCAACGCCGGCTGTGCACGAAAGCTTTTGTTAAAAAGTGGGGCAATTCCAACCATTGCAACTTCACAAGGACAGNGACTCCTTCGTTCATCACGTGACAGCGTCGTAAGCTAAACCAATGCAGTCAGAGCCGGAAAGAGAATTGATTAGTTCACCTCTCGAGTCTTCGGGTTTGAATCGTTCGTTCTTCTTGAATTCCAGTACAGGACCCATAGAATGTTGCGCAATGCGCATGCGCGGCTGAACGAATCACTCCCTACGACGACTCGTTCTTCCCGAGTCACATTAAAGATTCGTTCAAAATGAACGAATCGTTCAAGAACGACCCATCACTACTTTCAGGTCGATGCCACGAGTCCTGTCTGTCAGTGGCATAATGTCAAGCATCTCTTCTTTAATCGTGCAGTCTTCTGACACAGACCGAACAAATATTGCCATCTGTGGCTTATCCTGAACATCGCAGGATTCATCAACAGCAATGCTGAAATACATGCACTTCTGAAGATCGGAATATACATTCGTTTCAACAGCGTTATTAATGTCCGATATTCTTTGTTCAACAGTGTGTCGTGACAATTGAAGGTCCGCTACCGAACGTTTCAAATGTTCGTTTTCGGGACAAAAAACATCAATAACATCATTGAGGCACTTTTTAATGAAGTCCCCTTCACTGTACGGCTTTTTAGCTCGCGCAATATTCCATGCCAGCTGATATGATGCTAATGTGACCGTCTCTGAATGTTTGGTAAATTTCCAAAAGAGCTGAGTTTGCTTCTCTGACTGACGTTTCAACGTTTTTACCTTGTGCTTTCGAAGTTCACTGCCTTTGGGAAATTCCCGGCCCTCGGTAGGATGGAGTGTGGTGAAATGGCGCTCAAGATTTGAAGACTTAAAATGCGACAGTGAAGTCTGACATATCAAGCAGAATGGTTTTCCGTTTCTTTCAACAAAAAAATATAAATCCTCCGATTCAGATTGAAATGTTCTGTGCTCATCTACATATTTGCGTTTAGCTGTACGCTTCCCTGACTCTGCCATGATGATTGCCAATTACAGTACGAACTAGACGAGGCTAGCCGCTAGTAGCGCATGACGTTCAGTACAAAAATAATTATTTAAAAAAGATACATTTCATTTTTTATTTCAAAATTAATTTGTATACATTTCTGTTTAGTTTAGTTCAGTTTAATATTATTTAAAAACAAAAAATGCGATTAAGAAGTAACTTGTGGATAGATGATTTAAGAGCCACAAAGAGGCAGTCAAAGAGCCGCATGTGGCTCGAGAGCCGCGGGTTCGCCACCCCTGCTCTAGAGCGTCTCTGTTGGTCGGGGAGTGAGGTTTACAGACTGCACAGCTCTTCACTAGCTGGCCTCCGTTACACTCGGCCACCTAAACCTCACTCCCATCCGGGTAACGGCACCAACGTAACCGGTCCTACTCGCACCGCTCTGCGCGGGCCTCGAACCAACGTCGGTCCGGATGGGAGACGGACGGGCGCTCTAACGAGGCGGCTAAAGAAATCAGTCTAAGCATGTTAATGCATATGAATCTGAATGCACAATATAAAACATGAGGTGTTATCTCATTTTGGAACCAGTCTCTTCATATGTATATTTTGTTCAAAATATATAGGCTATATATGTATGTATATATATATATATATTTGTTCAAGAAAGCTACTTTTTAAGAAACCTTTTTTAAGGCACTCTCTAAGAAAATGTGGCCTGAGATCAGCCTATGCGCTTGAACCTAAAGAAACCCTTCATTCAGCAGCTAAAACACAATAGGAAACATTTACAACCGTACAGTACAGAATTATTAAACAACGCCCTCTACTGGTGAATGGGTATAAACGGTTAATTAAAGTGAAGCGACATTTCACATTATCAGTTACTTTACGTAAGTAAAAGCCAGTATAAAGAGTTTAAAATTGAATTGTTAAATAACACATTGTTAAAAAGTGCTGCACAAACAAATATAACTGAATGTTGTGTGGCGTTGTATAAACGGACTGTAAAAATATTATATCATTATTAGAATGATTGACGTGATGACCACCTCCAGTGGTAGAGGTCATCTAGTGGTAAAAGCCACCCGTTTATTAAAATAAAAACTCAAAAAGAAGTTATCTTGAGACAATTGAAGAAAGTGAAGATTTATTAAACAATTTCACATGACCTCAAATAAGTGTTGCATTTGTGAAAGAGGAAAATGAGCGTAGTGTAGCTTCTAAAACATGATTTGTAATATATATTAGGCAAGGTTATTTCCAGTTGCTCTAAAAGCCATGTTTCACATTGAACAGAGTTTGCTTTTTCGATATGTGTACATCAAGTGCTGTAGATTTCATTGGTTAGGTGGTGAAAAGAATAACAACACGCCCTTATAACACAAAATACCTTTATTTGGAGGCGTATGCTTTTTGTTATTAAAGCGCTAGGGCCTTTGAAAACATCAACATGATTCAAACTCATTCAATATTGCAGATGACCGAAAAAGTAAATTATGCGTTTCTGTACTTTCCTCGGGTAACATCGAAGATTCACACAAAAATAAAGTCCACCTTTTCCCCCCAAACCCGGTTGCACATCATCTTTAAAACCATAGATATGTTTTCACATCAACATGGAACCCCATTTTAATGCACATTCCTGGTATTATTGTGCACGGTTGGTGTTATTTCATATGAGCATTTGTTTAAAATATGATTACCTTCTTTTTTAGATTTCACAAAGCCATCAGTCATGTCTTTTAACCCTTTATGCCTCAATCCTGGGATGTGACACCCACTTTTTCTAATCCAAAAAGCTGATGGGAAGTCTCACCCTACATTTAGAAGATCTTGTTTTACTTCAAAATATGTCTCATTTTGATTTTAACGAGACATCAACAATGGAAAACAGCAACTGTAGTAAGCAATCCTTGTCATTGTACATAGCACCATCATTAATACACCATATAACGGTGTCTGATCAGCTCACTTCAACACCTCTGTTTGGCAGCAGCACGTTGAGATCATCAATAATAAACATGGCAAATGTGGAATTATGATCTCTATCAAATCCATCCATGGAAATCGTTTATTAATACTTTTGTTCACAGAGTTTGGTTAATGTAAGCAGGATTAGAAATGCGTGCAATTGTTTCACTTTTGTACTTCACATCTAAAAATTGGATTTGTAAATAATTGCATTGTATAAGGGATATAATATATCCCTGTATATATGTGTATAATATTGGATAAGGTCTATTAAATCAGTTTAAGGCACATATTTTCCTATGTCTAATACCACGAAACAAAGATTTTCATCTATCCTAAGCGTGCATTAAAGCAATGGTGGCACAGTTACAATGGTGGTAAAATAATCAATGTTGTTCCAGCAGAAAAATTGGGACCATTTAATTAGCATAAAAACTTCTAAGGAACGTTCTTATAACAAACTTTTGTTAGCTGGGGTGTATTTCAGGTTGTAGTTGTTGTGTTTCTTTGGATAAATTAAATTTTTGTAGTTTTTGTTGATATTTTCTGCAGTGATTCTGTTTGTTAACAGCAGATGTTCATCACTAATGACTCAATCATCACTATAATAATAATGAAACTCAATACAAATTCTGTCAAACAGGAGCACAGAAACGTGTTTGTTTTGGGATAAATCTGGGCCAGAATTGAAATCAACTGTTTAAATTTGGGTCAGCTCTGCTTTATTTGTTTTGTTTTTTGACATGTGGCATAGCTTTGGCATGCCTGAGGCCCAAATCTGGTAAACAGATTGGGCCGCCCAAGGGCCGTGTTCTGCCAATTTATGCATCCCTATCAAATTTTGCTACCGCCATACAAAACAGGACTAACCCCTCCCCCAACCCAACCCTTACACCTGAATAACCCCAACCCAATCACAACATGAGGGTAGCACAAATTTATGGGTAGCATAAATTGGCAGAACACCGTCATTCCACGAGGTATATGTGGGCCAGATGAGGTGGTATGGGGAGTAAGGTATGGGCCGGATTTGGGCCGCAACGATTTGCTGGTTTATTTGCTATCTGGGTTGTGCCTGTGCCTGGGTTGAACCGGCAAATTTTATGTCCCGAAGCTTTATGTACGAGCAATATGTAATCGTTGGTTTACATTACTTGGTAATGGTTTACCCCTAGGTGGCAGTGTAATTAAATTTATAAGTGTGTGCACCTGGGTGCACGGACATGTCTATCTGAAAGGCGAGAGGGAGTACCCCTATACCGTGAATGGCTTTTGATAGAAATTGACCCCAGGACCAGGCTAAATGCTTAATTTTGTCCCGTTGTGATTAGGTTTAGAACATCCAGTAGAGCTTAACAAAATGTATATAGCATGAAATCCGAATTTTTGTGACTTTTTTGTTATATGCTGTCCTGTATGTCCTGTATGCTGCTCTAAACGTCTTAAAGGGATAGTTCACCCAAAAAATGTCAGTAACCAAACAGATCTCACCCCCCCATTGACTCCCATAGTATTTATTTTCCCTACTATGGCAGTAAATGGGGGATGAGATCTGTATGGTTACAGAAATTCTTCCAAATATCTTCTTTGTGTTTAGAAGAACAAAGACATTTATACAGGTTTGAAACAACCCGAAAGTGAGTAAATGATGACAGAATTTTCCTTTTTGTGTTAACTATCCCTTTAACGTAGACAAAAGTAATTTTTAACAAAATGCTTATGTTCTATTTTTCATGAATTTTAACAAGAGCAAAATATTATACAACATAACCATAAATGTCAGGGGTAAACAAATGAGAAAATGTCATAACAAATAAATAAAGACAGCTAAAACATAAAACATGTACAGCTGCCTAGCTTTTTTTTTTAAGTTTTACAATCTGCTTTAGTTTTGACATGACGCGAGCCCCTCTACAGGTCCCACCCCAGCTTCCTGTATCAACGCACTACTCGCACTCAATTCAATTCAATTCAATTCAATTCAATTCAATTCAATTCAATTTTATTTATATAGCGCGTTTCACAATGTGCATTGTTCCAAAGCAGCTTTACAGGAGCAAATAAGAAAAACACAGAAAGGTAAAACACAGCACAGTTCATGGGGTTTATAGACCAAGCAAGATCATTATAATAAATGATATCTAATAAATAAATGAATGAATAAATAAATGCAGTCTCCCGGTGAGCAAGCCAACACTGCACTGCTCTGCTGTGGCGAGGAACCCAAACTCCAATGATGAATAATGGAGAAAAAAAAACCTCGGGAGAAACCAGGCTCAGCCAGGAGGGCCAGATCTCCTCTGACGTGTCATAGCTGCACTCAGTGACCCCGACCAAAGCCACCGAGCAACGTCCACGAAGAACAGGGAGAGCCCACGAGCCGCGACCCAGGAAGCCCCACCCGCCGAAACCGTGCAGCTCCAACCCGGTCCCATTCCGCGATCAACAACAGACAACAGAGGAACAACCAGGGAAAAGTAGTAATGGCATAATTAACTTTATTCCTGTTGTCCGACATCGACCACAAAACAAGACCAACCAGACAAAGACCCACACAGTCCCAACAAATGAAACGCCCCGAACCACAACCAACAAGCCCCCCCACTCCCTACAACACCCACCCAGCTACCTCCAATCAAAGTCACTGAGTGCAGCCATAACTTCAAACTGCTGTCATGTGATGTAAGTTTAGAATTAAATACCAAGTAATGTAAATTTAGCATTTATGTGACAGGTAGTCCGTCTTTGCTCTCGGTTGGGGATGGAATTGTCTGAGCTGGGCCGGCCAGATGGTCGCCTTTTTCTTGGGTGGTGATGGAATTGCCTTGGATGGAGCTGGGATGGTCAGTCAGTCCGCAGGCTCTCGCAGGAGGATGGCACGGGATTTTCCGATGTAGGTGGCGTAATCTCTAGTTGTGGATGGGCATATGACGTTCATCTGGGCCTGGCGGAATCTCTCCCTACCTCGGGATGGGCATCCCGAGGCGAGGACAGAAAGAGAATAATTAGCGTAGCTGCTGTTCATTAGCTATGTATTAGTGAATGCTTGGCTGAAAAGATGTGTCTTTAATCTAGATTTAAATTGGGAGAGTGTGTCTGACCCTCGAATAGTATCGGGGAGGCTATTCCAGAGTTTAGGTGCTACGTATGAGAAAGCTCTACCCCCTTTGGTGGATTTAGTTATTCTAGGTGTTATCAAAAGTCTGGAGTTTTGAGATATTAGAGAGCGTGATGGGTTGTAGTGTGGTAGAAGCTCTGTTACGTAGGTAGGGGCTAAACCGTTTAAGGCTTTATAAGTAATTAAAAGAACTTTAAAGTCAATACGATAATGGGTAACCAGTGAAGGGTTGATAACATTGGGGTTATGTGATCGTATTTTCTGGACCTGGTTAGAACTCTGGCAGCTGCATTCTGAACTAACTGTAGTTTGTTTATTGATGATGCAGGACAACCACTAAGCAGTGCATTACAGTAGTCAAGTCTTGAGGTCACAAATGCATGAATAAGCTTCTCTGCGTCAGCCACACAAAAAATATTTCGCAATTTGGCAACATTTCTAAGGTGGAAGAAAGCTGTTTTTGTGACATTTGAGATGTGATTTTTAAATGACAGGTTGCTGTCTAATATAACGCCGAGGTCTTTAACTGTATTTGTTGGAGTAACAGTGCAGCCTTCAATTTGCAGGTTATAATCCGAAATATTCTGCTCACGTGTCTTTGGTCCGATAAGTAATATTTCTGTTTTATTAGAATTTAAAAGAAGGAAATTACAAGTCATCCAATGCTTTATATCGTCGATGCACTCTGCCAATTTGGATAGTTGGAAGGAATCATCTGGTCTTGATGAGATATATTGCTGAGTATCATCTGCATAACAGTGGAAGATAATTCCATGTTTTCTAATAATGTTTCCAAGGGGCAGCATGTATATGGAGAATAGCAAGGGTCCTAAAACAGATCCCTGAGGTAATCCATAATTTACTTGCGTTAGATTTGATGATTCCCCATTTAAAATGGACAAATTGATGTCTGTCTGATAAGTAAGATCTGAACCATTGTAGTGCCTGTCCCTGAATACCACATGAATTCACAAGGTCTTTAAAGTTGTGTTATTTATTTTGATATTTTGATGCCTTTCATGCATTACTAATTGTCTGTAAAATGAATCGCAGTTTAAAAAGTGTTGCGTGAACATCGCCAGGGTTTATTGATTTACTTTACTGTAACGTTACTGCACTTTTAGTTGAAAGTTTAAACACCTTTTTTTTCGACACTCACAGTTTTACGATAATATATTATTATAATTATAATGTTTCAACAAGAGCAACATGTTAAATTGTTTAAATCAAAGCTAAGATAATGGAGTTTCTTTGCAATAACTAGGCCTAGTTGTCACTAAAATACATCCATAACGGTTTAAATTTGAAAGTCAGTATTGAAGAAATATAAAATAGCATAATTGAAGAATAGTTTTGCAGTTAACTGGCATTTATTTTATATAAAAAGTGTGGTCATTTTTAATGCTTTTTATGATTATTTTTTTGCTTTGAAATATCCTTAAAACACACAGAGTCTTTTAATTATCATATATCATAGTGAAAAGGTTTGGGCATATGGGTGTGCTCACTGTTACAATGCAATTACCATGGGTCACAATAGAAAAGAATGAAATGCATTTGAAAACAAATGCACAAACCACGTTGTTACGATGCGACGCGACAAAAGAATAGAACGCATCGAACGCGACAATCCCAACAAGCCGTGTGTCGTGTCGCGTCGCGTCAATGTAATATTTAATAATATATTTGTAATATATAATAACAATCAATATAATAATCTATTTTTATATATGGACACATGAATGTCTTGATTAGCCTATAATAATACACAGGCCACTGAAATGGAAAGAGTGAACACTGCACAGGGAACTATGCTATAGTTAAAACCAAAAAACATGGTTACTAATAGTCACTGTTGAAGATTTTATTGACCAAAATATAAAGGAATCATGTACACTTTACATGACTATTATAAATCTATCTCTACATAAGATCTGGTCTTTGTTAGCTCATCTCTAGTCGTAAATACCAGAGTCTTTGTTAGTAACCCCCTCACCAGCTAGGAATGCTGAGATCAGACATCTGTTAAAGGTATCAGGGTAACCCCCAATAACTTGATAGTGTGTGTGTGTGTGTGTGTGTGTGTAAGGACACTATAAAGGTCTGCCCCCAACCAGGGTTGGGCAGTTGCATTGCAATCCAACTCGGCTTTGTTTCAACTTTGTGAGAATAAAGTCTAACTACTTTTGGTTTCAAAACCTTGACTCAAGAGTCGTTTCTTCGGAGCAAAAGAGGAAAAACCACAACATCACCTATAGTTTTCTACAAAAATCGTGGTTAAACCTATGGAATCTTAAGCAATGATCATTGATCTTTGGTTAAATGATAAGATTTAGGAGAACACAGTGATAGGGAAATAGTGATGGCAAATGATTAAACATGCTTGAAATCTATAACACTTAACTGTTGAATCCACCCTAAACCAGTGCCAGCACAGACAAGCCTTCTCTGTGAGACTTCAGACACACTCAATTGGTTACATAACAGCTTGATTTCAATGAGACCGTTGGTATAGAGCGACTGTTGCTGGAGAACTATCTGTCATTTTTATATTAAAGACCTCAGACGGTCTTCTTCTAAGGTGAGAATTATATTTATGTCATATTCAGTGTTAAGTTTGCAGCAAATGTTTAGAATTAGTGTCTGCATTGTGCTATCATTGATTTCTGGCATGTGCTTCTTAATGATTAACCAACTGCTGTAGATCTATGACAATGTGGATTCTTTGAACAGTTTGAATGATTCCTTCCTATTTTTATGTTTATTACGATCATTCAGTGTTGACAGTGTTGCTAAGCAACATGGCTAAGCGTGTTGCTGTGATTGGAGCAGGCTGCTCTGGGCTGGTCTGCATCAAATGTTGTTTGGATGAAGGGCTGGAGCCAGTGTGTTTTGAAAGCAGTGATAATATCGGCGGACTCTGGAGGTTTAAGGTCAATGTTAAACATTTCAAATGTCTGATTCTAGGATTTTCTGAACTCAACTTTATTTATATACCGCTTTTTACAATTTTCATTGTTACAAAGAAGCTGTACATGAAACATAGTGACTATAAGCAAAACATTAAAGTTATACACAAGTAAAAACAAAATAAAAGTGAGAATACAGATATGCACACAGGTTCATACACACCCACATACAACTTCACGCACAGAACACAAAATACAATATTTCTTTGTATTTTCATTTTTGTAGATTTTCTTCTAGCATGTCTCTAACCAATTGTCTGTGTCCTGTATGTTCACAGGAGACACAAGAGAAGGAACGCACCAGCATTTATCGTTCTCTTATAGTGAACACCTCAAAAGAAATGATGTGTTTTAGCGATTTCCCAATGCCAGATCATTTCCCAAACTACATGCACAACTCTCTTGTTGTGCAGTACTTCACACTCTACACGGAGCACTTTGACCTGCTCAGATATATTCACTTTCAGGTTTGCAACATTCCATTAAAGTTCCTATTGACAGAAATGCACTATAATATACATAACTAGTCTTCAGAGGTGTATAAAGACATTACATAATGAAGCGTTATGTTTTTATTAGCTTAGTATGAGCTATATCTACATACCGTGGGTCCCCTTGTATGGAATTCGGCATGTTGTTTCTACAGTAGCCCTAAACGGACAAACTGCTCTACAGAACGCGTTTCATAAATATGTGACGATCTCAGTCTTCTGTTACCATAGTGCTTCTTAAACGGAGGGGGGCAGTGAGCCATTGGCTGCTATTCGCAACCTCACCGCTTGATGCCGCTAAATTTCATACACTGGACCTTTAGCAGGAGACATGTGATCTCAAGCACTTTTATATTCAGGATCTAGTTACAAAATGTTTGTATGTGTTTCAGACTACAGTACGCAGTGTAAGACAGAGGCCTGATTTCTCAGCTTCGGGTCAGTGGGACATTGTGACCACAGGCAGGGATGGACGAGAGAAGAAACATGTGTTTGATGGTGTGCTGGTGTGTACAGGTCAATACACACAACCTATCACACCGGCCTTCCCAGGTGCACATCTTATATATCACAAATAGGTCACAAAACATTGTTAAAATGTTTAACTGACAAAAACAGATTTATGCTGGGTGGCTTATTGTGTGCTTTGGAAAATATTAATTTATGTAGTGTATTATTTATTTATTCTATGTGTGTAATAGAGGCCGGGGCGTTTTGTCAGTAACAATTCTGTATGTTATATTTTTGTTGTTTCATTAATTGTTTGTATTTTATAATTGCTTGGCTGTTAATATTTATCTTATACTGTAGGTTGCAGAGGTGGACAGTAGTTAAAGTGATAGTTCACCCAAAAATCTCACCCCCTTGTCATTTTAAACCTTTATGACTTTCTTTCTTCGGCAGAACACAACAGAAGATATTTTGAAGAATGTTGTTAACCGGCCTCTATTCACTTGCATTGGTTTTGTGTCTATACAATAGAAGTGAATGGGGGCCAGTGCTGTTCGGTTACCAATTATCTTCAAAATATCTTCTTTAGTGTTCTGCGGAATTAAGACAGTCATAAAGGTTTAAAATGACAAGGGGGTGAGTAAATGATGACAGAATTTTCATTTTTGGGTGAACTATCACTTATAGGGTGACCTATCACATAGCCTATTTTTAATCTACTCAAGTATATTTTCAAGTATCTATACTGTGAGTGTTTTTACTTTGGGGAAATTTACTTAACTACATTATGAAGCATATGTCATACTTTTTTACTCCACTGCATTTCACACTTTTTATTTACTAATATTTTTTAAGTTTATTAAAAATATAGTACTTCTTTACTTAGTAAATTTTTGAGTAAAAATACTTAATGCAGAAAGTATTAGATTTGTAATGTACTGAAGTATGAAAGGTCGAAAAATTATACATGCATGTATTCATGTAGTGGAGTAAAAAGCATGACGCTTTATAATATAGTGACGTGAAGTGAAAAAGTGATACTTGAAAATGTATGAGAAAATGAGAGTTTTGTGAAGAAAGTCATAAAGGTTTGAAATGACAAGCGAGTGAGTAAATGATGACAGAATTTTTGGGTGAACTATCACTTTCAGTACTGTCCACCTCTGATAGGTTGTTAATGTCAGGTTAATGTGACTTTGTGTTAGGTAAGTTACTCTGAAAAAGTAATTAATTACTAGTTACTAATTACATATTCAATAGTGTAATTCGATTACTGTACAAATTACTCTCTCCAAAAAGTATTTAGTTACTTATTACTTATTACTAATTACTTTCTATATCCTATATCCACCTTGATTAGTTAAGTGATTCAAGGACAGACATGAAACGGCTTATTTAATTCATTCAAGTAAATAATATTAAACTACATAAAGTACTCTTATTAACTGACCAAAGTATTACAAATGTGAGAATTATGCATTAAAGCACAGATTTTAAAGTTAGACTTTGAATTTTGATGTCAATTCCACTATTGCACACACATATATTACACAGAGTATTTTGTTCAGTTACATCACAAGTAACTGTAATTAAATTACAGAAAAAATAAGAGTAATGCCCTACTTTACTTTTTCAAGGGAAAATTAATTAAATTACAGTAACTAATTACTTAGTAACTAGTTACACCCAACACTGGTGACAACCTAGTCAATGAGTGACAACACGGTTAATGTATATCACTATGTGTTCGATGTTTAATTTCAGGGCGAAATGGATCAAACATAAATACTGTATATATAAAACAGAGATAGAGAAGACAATGTATTGAATAAATTGTGTTGTCATGACCGGGGAAGTGACAAGGAGGAAGAACCCTATTGCAGGCAGCGGTTTGACAAGAAACAAGACTTTAATTACACAACAAAACAAAAACCCACAATGGGGTAAAAACACGGACTGTACTAATAATATAAACTGAAAATAAACACTTCCCTCGAGGGGGATAAAACAAGGGAACAAGATAAACTAAGACTTACAGAAATAGACAGGGATCAGACAAAATATATACAAGGCAACGAGGTAAAAGGCAAGGAATACAGTCCAAAAAGGCAAAACAGGCAGGGTATACAAAAAGGGGCAGTATAGCCAGTAGTAACAAGCGGTAACTAGAACGAACAAGCAGTACAAACGAGCAAAGGACAATAGACACAAGGGCATTATATAGGGGAACTAACAAAGGATAATTAACAAGGGGCAGGTGTCGGGAATGAAACACTAATGGAAGGCTAAACGAGGAAACGAGAGGGGCGGGGCCAAAGACGAGACCAGAGAGAGCGCATGTTATGGCAGAACCAACGATAACATGCCTCTCTCCACACAAAACATGAGGCTCTGCCATGATTCTGCCACAAGACCAAGAAAGACATTACATGATGAGGCAGAATCATGACAGTCATTTGGTTTGTCACAGGTGTTGATTCTTTCCAAGGAATGATTGCCCACAGCTATGATTATAAAGACCCTGATCTTTACCGTGGAAAGAGACTTGTGATTGTTGGGATTGGAAATTCTGGAGGAGACATTGCTGTGGAGCTCAGCAGAGTGTGTGAGAAGGCAAGCAATTTTTGCATCTTATTCAGATACAGCGAATGGAGACAGTGTCCTGTCGATTGACCACTATACAAGCTTTTGACACAAACATTTAATTTCCCTTTCCAACCTTCCTGTGGTCTTCCTATTTTTTCTTTAGACATTCCTGAGTACCCGTACAGGGGCATGGATCACAGGTCGCATGTTAAATCGAGGGCTCCCTATGGATATGATGCTGGTTAGGCGAAATCTGGATCTGATTTTTAGCCTTCTGCCTCGAGCTGTGATCAATTGGATTGGGGCAAGAATGCTCAATCAGAAACATGATCACAAGCTGTATGGACTACAGCCTAAATACGGGTGATTGGCTACTGCTCAGTAAAACAGCAAAACATGATCTTAAGACGATAGTAATCCAAAAAACTACAAACTATTGTCATTTCAAACATGTATAGCTGTTTTTTATCTGCAAAATGAAACAGAAGATACAGTATTTTGAAGCATGTTGGTAACCAAACAACAGACGTACAATATTCACTAATATTGTATGGACACAGAACCAATGCAAGTCAACACTGCCATTGTTCAGTTATAAACATTCTTCAAAACATCTTCTTTTG
The DNA here is from genome assembly GCF_024868665.1 of Triplophysa rosa. NCBI lineage: Eukaryota > Metazoa > Chordata > Actinopteri > Cypriniformes > Nemacheilidae > Triplophysa > Triplophysa rosa. The sequence continues at coordinate 1,466,142 of NC_079907.1, forward strand.
TTTTCAGCAGAAGAAAGAAAGTCATGCAGGTTTAAAATGACAAGGGGGTGAGTAAATAATGACAGAATTTAAACTTTTTGGGTGAACTATCACTTCAAATTAAACACAACTGAGAAGTTAATCAAATCTCCTGACTCATAAATAAGCAACTTTCGTACGTCATAAGTCTCAAAATTGCTATTTTGAAAACATTTGTAGTATAAACTGCATTTAAACTGCAATAGAACTTAATCTAATATATAATCTACTAATGCTGTTGATTTCCCAATTTCAGAGTTTTTGACCAGCGTCCTATTATCAACGATGACCTCCCGGGACGCATTCTGGTGGGAGAACTGGTGATGAAACCAAATCTGCAAAAATTCCAAGGCTCGACACTGATGTTCAATGATGGGACAGCGGAAGAGAATATTGATGCAGTTATCTTCTGTACAGGATTTAATTCTACGTTCCCCTTCCTCCCTTCCTCCTTAAACTCTGGCCCTGATGGAGAACTGACTCTCTATAGAAGAATCTTTCCCCCATCTCTAGAGCGCCCGACACTGGGCATCATGGGTCTGTTCCAGACCAAAGGGGCCATCATGCCAGCTGTAGAATTGCAGGCACGCTGGGCCACAAGGGTCATCAAAGGTAATCTGCACAGTATTACTGTGATGTTTTTTAATTCTTTGAAACTGTCCTTCAATTAAAGGCGCAGTTCTTGAAAATCAGCGGCCACTAGCTTTGTATTATAGTTTTGCAACGAATCTCTGAGTCATTTGCCCACCCCTCCCTTTCGAATTACGACGGAGGCCGCAACAGTAAAAAAAGATGTCGTCTACTGAGACAGCGGATAGTAGTGATACAAGCATGTAAGGCAATATATTAACGTAATTAATCATTTAACATGTATTCTATTGCGAAAGTTACTGTTACAATTCTATAATTAGATATATTTCTTGCGTACTATCTAGTACACGCTGAGAGTAGTGAAGTAACTAAAGTTAGCTAATCATAAATAGCAACGCTGTTCAAAGCGTTTGATCTGACAGCGACATAGGCAGTTAGGTGTAAGTTAGTAGACGTTTGTCTCCCCCTTTATAAAGTCAGGAACAACCGGAGTACGTACCGCAGGGACGGAAAAACATTTGTATTCGGAGGTTATATGGCCATTTGTATAAAATGCTAACGTTACCGTTTCAACAAAACAGTTGTTTGGTAAACATTGAAAAAGTGGAAACATTGAAAATGTTGAATTATCTTACCAGTCTAGCAGAAAACAGGCAACTTCGGCGTCGCCTTGAAAACATTTGTCTCTCAACAGTGCCTTCCATCTGGTAATAGATACACCGATGTTTATCCTGGATTTCTGCCGCCGTTTGTCTCTAATTCGTCTGGCAGCATCACGTTTGCGCTTCTTTGACGACGGAGATTCACGCTCTGTCGGCGCTTGTGCACAATACGCATGGTCCTCCATTTTATCAAAACTTCTAAGACAGAACAATCAATTGCTTCAGCTAGACGACGACTACTCCTCCTCCTCTCCGTACTACGACTTAATACTTTGTTCGTCTTCAACTCAGTGATGACGCAAGCTGCGTCTAATAACACACACGAAGACCAACATATAGGAAACGCACTCTGTAGAGCTGTTTGTCCGTTAGAGCTTACTGTACAAAACATGGCTGCGCAACATAACAAATTCGATGTAGATAGGCCCGCTCCCCATGTAGATACAACTGGTTTATTCTAAGGTAATAAAAACATAACTTTTCATTACGTAAGGTTTTTATACACATCTAAAGACACAGTTTTGTATGTTATATTGCATTTCTGTTAATAGATCATACAAAACATCCCGCACTGTACCTTTAAGTTTTTTAAGCATTACATAAAGAATCATGCGTATATAAAGTTGTGGTTTAATGTTTTAATTTTCCTTTTGACCTTCAAGGGTTAAACCGTCTTCCCTCAGCAGTGAAAATGCACAAAGTTATTGAAAAAGAGCGCAGAGCAAATTTAAAATGGTAATTCCTCATAACCTTGATGAAAATATTTAATCTAAATTTTCTAGGCATATTAATATTTATTAATAGGCCTAAATGACTTTCACTGCTTTAATCATTTCTCTTTTTTCTCTCTATAGTTACCCTTGTCCAAAGCAGGCTGCCCTTCAAGTTCCCTACATTCCTTACCTAGACACAATAGCCAAGGAAGTGGGCGTCTGTCCTAACATTTTTTGGCTGCTCCTAACAGACCCTGCTCTGGGTTTGAGGGTTTTGTTTGGTCCCTGTACGCCCTACCAGTTTCGGCTAAGCGGACCAGGGCATTGGAGAGGTGCTCGTCAGGCTATCCTTACCCAATGGGATCGTGTGGCCAAACCCATGAAGACACGCCCCATTCCGGAAACAAAATCCATCAGTTTGTTGTATTGGCTAGGTCTGGCAGGAGGGGCTGCAGTAATTTGTATCATTATGGTAAAACAAAAGAAAATCCCACACTTTCTAGACACACTTATATTCCATAGACAACCTCTCTACTAAGACACATGAAAGACCCGCAGTTTACATTTGGCAAATGTATTAAGACATACATCTGTTTTTAGACTCCAGTGTACTGTATTTGTTTTGCATATGAACTTAACATGATAACATTTTTTAAAAATGAGAAAATTCTGACCTCATTCACTGTCCTTGTAAAACTTGTATGAACATTAGTCTGTGCCTAACACAAAATAGTTTGAAAAATTTCTGAGCTTTCTTCTTATAAAAAACAGTGTAATAAAACAGAGTTTCAAACTTGAAAACGTAGTCTGTACAGTACATTTGCACGCACTTATGTCATAAATAGTGATTTTGGACAATATCAGCAGCGAACTGAAATAAGCTGTTTTGTATGAACCTGAGTGTGCACAATGCGTAAAAGCACCAAAAAAGAACATAAAGTTATCATAAAAACTTCTAAAATGATTAAACAAATATGTGCTTGTAGAAGCAGAAATATCAAGTTTCAATTTTGGAACAATGTTTCAGATGGTACGTATAGGTTTACGCAAGATCATTTTATGCAGTACTAAATGGTGTCCCTCTACTTTGAAAAATGTTATATTATGTAGGGTAAAAAAATGTGCACTGTTAAGATTTGATTTAATGTGCAATTTAATTACACGGTTGGAAAAAATATGAATTTTTATATTTTGTGTACAAGTTGTGTCCCGTTCATGTCTGTGATGTTACACCAATGGCTGCCAGACATTAAGAAAAGGGAGAATTATGTTTCTGGTGTGTAAAGGTTATTGCTGGTGATAGTTGATTCTTTTATCTCTCATTTTGTTAAATTTCTGACAGTTTCACACTATTAGAGTGGTGTTAGACTGATCTGACCCATTTTTATCATCAACAATGAATATTTATTTAAAATATTTTTGATTAATAATGTTTTATTAATAAAGCTGTAGCTCAGTGGTAAGAGCATGGGTCGTGGGTTCGATCCCAGGGGATTGCACATACTTAGAAACAAATATAGTCGCTTTTGAAATGCCTAAATGTAAAATGTAAATGTCCCATGTTCTTGAAATCATTAACAGCCTCCATTTTAGAAATGTCCGGATTGGTGCAAATTTGTTTGTGGTTTTACTGTCCGTGGAGTTACATGTGTTACGCAGTTGTGTAATTAAAATAATTTACAGATGTCAAAAATTCCAAAAGGTCCAGGCGTGCATTCCTGTCTCCAGCTCAAACTTCCATGTGAAATCTTACATTTAAATCCTGATCTACCCAGTTTTGAACATGGAAGATAGCCAAAGTTTAAATTTTTCAAGGTTTAGCCTACAATGGGTAAACAAATTATTCCAAATTAGAATTTCTTTACAGACTGCACTGGAAGAAATAATATTTATAGTAGGCCAATTCATTAAAATTAAACTAACTTAGAATGACATAAATTAGTATAGAAAACAGGTTAATGTATTTATAAATAATATTTCGTATTTTTTTTCTTTTTCTTATTGTTAGAACACTACGTTTATTTTACAAATAGGACGTTGTAGTGTGTAATCCGAAATTTAAATATTTACTGATGGTCAAGGTATGATGGTCAATCTCCGCCCTGTGGCAAAAGTGCAGGTGTTGCCAAATTTGGGGTAATCTCGCAAACGTGGCCTACTTTTAAACAGTTGTTGCATCTTTTTTTAGTTTGACAACTTTTGAACTTGTATTGAATCAATTACTTTTAAGTCTCATTTAATTGTGTCATTTAAGTGTCATTTAATTGTGCGTCATTTACATGTTATGCTAACAGGTTGCCGATCTTGTTGCTATTTATAATGTTTATAAAAACATCATTTTAATTTTTTGCATACTTTGAGTTTTCGTATTTGGGCCAAGGTAACTGGGATATTTTTTGGCTAGTTTTGAGAGGCCATTTTACCCTGTTTTGTTGCATAGATCTGGCAACCCTGAAAAGGGGTGTGGTGTAGTGTTCTATATGTTTCTTTCAGTGTAACTAACGTTACCGTGATCTACACTCACTGCTATTCTAGGTAAGACACAATGTAAAAAACTTTTCATTGATACAATTATCCTCGTTCGGAACGAAATACTTTCATTTCAACACAGGCGTACATTACAACATTGCTAATAAATTGTTTATACGAATCCGGCTGAAAACCCTGTTGTTCACATCCAGATTTACCGTTATGGTTAAGTTTCACAAATATTTACTGCGAATTGTAGCTTTCGCAACACAGTTTTTGAAATGTACTGTAAATAACATGCGCAAAACGATGCGATCGCATCGTGTGTATCGCTGTACACACGATTATATAAGAACAAGGACCACTATGCAACATTACACGTTACACGCCGATAAGCTTGTATAACTATTACAAAAAAAACTGTCCACGAGAAAAAAGAGCTCTCGAATGCTTTCTACACTGTTTAAAGAAGAACTAATAGTATCTGGACTACACTTAATGCAGGCAGCAGTGTGACCAACTTCATGTAAAACTATTTTATTTAGATATTTTATTTTATGCATGTGACGTTTTTATGACCTTTTTGAAACGTATAAGCTTGACACACTTACTGAAAGCTTATCACATTGCTGGATGAAATTGACAATAATTGTAAACAAACAAACCCCAAACTCGTAATGTTGAAAAAGTTAATGCTGATATTATTTGTGAACTGTACAATACAACTTGTGCCTCAGCAAAATAAAGCTCATGTGTTTGATCCCAGGGAACACACATACTAGTGAAAAAATGTAGTCAGCTCATTTTCAATCACAGATCTGATCTTCAGAATTTTTTTATCTCCTTTTTTTAAGTGTTGCCTAAAGGTTGTAAGTCAACATGGCTAAGCGTGTTGCTGTGATTGGAGGTGGAACCTCTGGGATGACCTGCATCAAATGTTGCCTGGATGAAGGTCTGGAACCGGTGTGTTTTGAGAGCAGTGATGACATTGGAGGACTCTGGAGATTTAGGGTACAAGAACTGATTAACCTGTCTCTCTAATTAATGAGTACCACAAACATTCACCCCATAAAATATTATTTAAATAAATCTTTAAATAGAAATAGGTTGTGTCTTTTTTAAAAACTGCATGACCAGCAAAGGGGGTCAGCAAAGTTTAGGTGATCATCAAACACTTCCCTTAGTTTCTGTCTTACTTGGATAACAGTATTATTGTTTAACCCAGCTGTAGGGTACAGAGGTCAGGCTGGAACAACAGATAAAGAACTGTCATTACAGCACAGGGTATAGCTGAATATCATCTGTATATGAGAAGCTGTAAAAATATACACATAAAATGTGTAGGGTAGGAGGGGACCAAGCACTGAACCCTGTGGAACACCAGAATCAGAACAGGATTACACAAGATTCTGTCCAGCTGATCCTGTTTGCTTCATTTTTCTCTATATTAGGAAAATCCAGATCCCGAGCAGGCCAGCATTTACTTCTCTTTGATTATCAACACTGCTAAGGAGATGATGTGTTACAGTGATTTCCCCATCCCTGCACACTTCCCAAATTTCATGCACCACTCTCTCATCATGGATTACTTCCGCATGTATGCTGAACACTTTCAGCTTACTCGGCACATCCGCTTCCAGGTCAGGCATGCACAGTTACTGTATAATGAATGGCACTGTCAAAACTAGAATATAAATATAGATTAAATACGCTTAAATATGGAGGGATATTACATGATCACATATTTATTTGGGCTTTCTTAGACAAAAGTCCTTTATGTCACACCAAGGCCAGACTTCCCTCACTCTGGCCAATGGGATGTAGAAACAGAGTCTAAGGATGGCAAGAGGGAAAAGCAGGTGTTTGATGCTGTGATGGTCTGCACAGGTCACCACTGTCGCCCTCACCTCCCTCTACAGGACTTTCCAGGTACAACACAGAATAATGACAAAGCAAAAACAGTTTACTCTGAGCAAAGTGCAACATAATATCGATGGCAGGTCAAATTGGGTCACACACCATAAACACAGACTGGCATTTTTTAGGTGTACAAGTGTCATTTAGTCTTATCACAATTCCCTTGTAAGCAGAAATGCATTTCACGTTAAAAGCAACTATTGTTTAGAATTAGTATGTTTTCTGGGCTTGCAAATACAGTAGAGCTGTCATTAAACATTTGGCTGGCAATTACATTATTTTTGGTCTCGAAAATGTTCTAGTCGGTCTCGTCCGAGTCCAGCGATATATGTTTTATTTTCTCCTTAAAAACAAAACATTGATAGAGCAATATTCTTGTGATCCGAAAACTAATGATCCGAAAACTGTTGCCGACTCTCGACTCTAGAACGAGAGCTGCGCGTGCTCATAAGTTCTCTTTTCACACAGCAGTTCAGTTCAGTGTGTGCTGTTGTTGTAACTAAATAACTCTGGTATATTGGTTCAAATCCGCGGGACTGTCATGCACGCCAGAAAGTGAATAACTGAATTAATTTGTGGATAATATTAAGTGTTTACGGGAGACGCTAAACGGGAACGATTCAGCTGAACTGGTTCCACCGGTTCACTAAAAAGAAAGAACCGGTTCAAATGAACGATTCGTCCGCGGCGCGAACAAGCGTCAATCATTCATCAGGCACGATGTCAGCGAGCAGTGGCATAATACAGATTGGTTTTACAAACCATAATAAATGTATCGACAGTGCGCTTAAAAGGAAACTTTTTGCAACAAAACTTTCCCCAAAACATGTGGGACAACATCCAATTTCGTAAGACACCTGCAAAGGCATCACAAAGAGAGGTAAGTTAATGCCATGTTTCAGAGTTAGCATTGCATTTGAGTATTTTAGAAAGTTTGGAAAGTAGGGCTTAAAGATAAGATTGATCGTATTTTTATTGTCATTGTGATGAACATGTTATTTAAGGATGGGCACCGACGTGCTTATAAACGTGCTTATAAACGTGCTTATAAACGAGCCGTTGAGCCTCTGCTCTTTCAAGCGGCTTCTCTATCGAACACGCACGTGCACGGGCAGGCATGCTCACGCACGCACGCACACACACACATGCACAAAAGTGTTCATTGCTGCACAACCTTGCTGTTAGGAGGGCTGATAAAAAAGTTCCTTAAAAATGTAATAAACAGTTACACTTCGGCTTTGTGACTTTAGTGCTATACCTATAGTAAAAATAAAATGACCTTATTTTATCTGCTTTTTGATCATTACAAACAATAATGAAAATGATTATCTTAGAATAGAAGATATGCTGTCTCTTGCATCACATAAATTATCAATAGTTAAGTATGTGGTCTTGTAGTCATGATTTTTTTCTGTCTCTGTCTTGACTGTCTCAATTGGACTCGGTCTTGACTTGGACTCGAACCTCTTTGGACTCGGACTTGACTTGGACTCGAACCTCTTTGGACTCGGACTTGCCTTGACTCGAACCTCTTTGGACTCGGACTTGACCTGGACTTGTCTTGGACTCGACAATGGTGGACTTGACTACAGCCCTAGCTAGAGATGGAAACTTGAGTTTGAGACTCTAAATTCCCTTATTTATAATGGCAAATAATGGCTCAACTGACAGATGTCAGTGACTTAACTAATAATTGTCCTCTGATCACAGTGTATACAAACATATATGCAATAACAATTCAGGAATGTAAACTTTTACATTTACATTTAGTTATTTAGCAGACGCTTTTATCCAAAGCGACTTACAAAGAGTATAAGGAGCAATAAGCGATATGTCATACAGGAGCAATAATGCAATAGGTGCCAATACAAAGTTACTAGTTTTAACAAAAGCTAGACCACTACCTGTTGAGAGAAAGCGAGAGGGTTAGTGTGTTTTTTTTTTTCTTCATTTGTCTGTCAAGTATTCACAGAAGAGGTGGGTTTTAAGTAGTTTTTTTGAATGTTGTGAGAGATGTGGTTGACCGGACCGAATTAGGAAGAATGTTCCACCAGAAAGGAGTTGTGAATGAGAATGAGCGGGAAAGCGATTTACTGCCCTTATGGGAAGGCAGTACAAGACGCCGCTGGTTTGTAGAACGCAGGGATCTTGATGGGGTGTAGGAGTGTAGGAGGGTGTGAAAGTATGTCGGTGCAGATCCAGTGATAGTCCTGTAGGCAAGCATTAGTGACTTGAATCTGATACGGGCTTCAACCGGTAGCCAGTGGAGGGAGATGAAAAGGGGCGTCACATGAGCCCTTTTGGGCTGTTGGAAGATGAGGCGTGCTGCTGCGTTCTGAACCAGCTGGAGCGGTTTGATAGCCTTTGCAGGAAGACCAGCAAGGAGAGCATTGCAGTAGTCCAACCTTGAGATTACCAGGGCCTGGACAAGGAGTTGTGCCGCATGCTCACTAGGGTCTATCTCACTAGGGTCTAACCTTTCTAATGCTGAATAAGGCATATCGGCATGACCGCAATGTGATCATTGAAGGACAGCTGTTCATCAAATATGACTCCGAGGTTCCTGGCTGTTTTGGAAGGAGTAATTGTGGTATTGCCAAGTTGGATGGTGAGATCGTGTTGCACCGTGGGGTGTGCCGGAAACATGAGTAGTTCTGTCTTGGCAGGATTCAGCTGGAGGTGATGCTCTTTCATCCAAGCCGAGATGTCCTCTAGGCAGGCAGTAATGCGAGCTGCTACAGTGGTATCGTCTGGGTGAAACGAGATGTAGATCTGGGTGTCGTCAGCATAACAGTGATAGGAGAAGCCATGTGTCCGTATGATAGGTCCCAAGGATGACGTATAGATTGAAAAAAATAGCGGTCCAAGCACCGATCCCTGAGGGACCCCAGTGATCATGTGGTGGGCAGTGGACAGCGAGCCCCTCCATGACACCCTGAAGGATCTGCCGGAGAGGTAGGATTTGAACCAGCGGAGAGGAGAGCCTGAGATTCCTAGTGATGACAGGGTTGCTAGCAGTATCTGGTGATTGACAGTGTCAAACGCTGCAGATAGGTCTAGCAGAATCAGGACCGAGGATTTAGATTCCGCCTTGGCTAGCCGCAGTGCTTCTGTGACCGATAGCAGTGCAATCTCAGTGGAGTGGTTTGTTTTGAAGCCATACTGCTTGTCATCAAGTAGTTTGTTCTGGGATAGGTAGGACGACACCTGGTTGAAAGCTGCCCTTTCAAGTGTTTTTGCAATAAATTGGAGGAGAGAAACAGGTCTGTAACTGTCAGTAGTAGAGGAGTCCAATGTGGGTTTCTTCAGTAGGGGTGTGACCTGGGCCTGTTTGAATGTGGATGGAAAGGTGCCGGTGTTGATGATGTGTGTGAGTGCAGGTGCGAGTGTGCTGGATGTGGCCTGAAGGAGATGGGAGGGTATTGGGTCAAGGGGACAGGTGGTGGGGTGGCTGGAGAGAAGTCTGGTGACTTCAGTGTCAGTCAGTGGGGTGAAAGAGGAGAGTTCAATGTTTGAAGTGAGGGAGGTGTGTACCGAGGTCTGAGGTGCTAAGAATTGTTCGCTGATGGATGACGTTTTCTCAGTGAAAAATACAGCGAAGTCCTCCGCGGTCAAAGATGAAGTGGGTGGGGGAGGAGGGGGGCAAAGAAGAGAGTTAAACGTCTTGAAAAGCTGCCGAGTGTTAGGAGCATTGCTTACCTTGGTGGTATAGAAAGACGTTTTAGCTGTGGTAACACTAGCAGAGAAGGAGGACAGTAGTGACTGGTAGTCCCCTAGGTCAGCGGGATTCTTGGTCTTGCGCCATTTCCTTTCAGCAGCTCTGAGTGTACTCCGTTGTTCACGGAGGATGTCAGACAGCCAGGGGCAGGAGGGGGTGGCGCGGGCTGGTCTGGAGGACAGAGGACAAAGGTTATCTAGACAGGATGTAAGTGTTGAGCATAAGGTGTTGGTGGCGGTGTCAGCATCTAGAGATGCAAAGGGAAGAGAGGATGTGACTTTAGCAGAGAGGGTGCTAGGAGAGAGAGAGCGGAGGTTCCGTCTAAAATAAACGGGTGGTGGTGTTGGTGTAGTGCATATAGGAAGGAGTATGTTGAAAGTGATGAAGAAGTGGTCAGAAATGTGAAGCGGTGTGACTTGAATGTTATCTGTGGTGGAGTTACGGGTGTAGATGAGATCAAGCTGGTTTCCTGATCTGTGAGTACAGGCTGTGGCGAAGCGCGTGAGGTCGAACGAGGCGGTGAGGGTGTGGAAGTCAGAGGCATAGGGTTTCTCTAGGTGGATGTTGAAGTCCCCGAAGACTACAAGAGGGCCGCTATCCTCCGGGAATGATGAGAGCAACACATCTAACTCTTCAATGAAGTTGTGAAGAGGACCTGGGGGGCGGTAAACTACAACAACACTGAGCTGAGTGGGAAAAGTGATATTAACAGCATGGTATTCAAATGAATGGTTGTTGCATAGGGAAGATAGTGGGGAATATTTCCAATTATTGTTGATAAGCAAACCTGTGCCTCCTCCTCTTCCGGTTTGGCGGGGAGAGTGAGAGAAGGAGTAGTTTGTGGAGAGAGCAGCGGGTGTAGCTGAGTCTTCATGACGAATCCATGTCTCAGTAAGACCAAGAATGTGAATGTCAGACTGGCTGGCAAACGCATGGATGAAGTCAGTCTTGTTCACAGCTGACTGGCAGTTCCAGAGACCCATAGAGAGAGACAGAGGTGTAGAAGGGGATGTGTGAATGGGGACGCGCGTGAAAGTGAGCGCGTCGTGCCTTGCGTCTTGGGTGAGAACGCTGTATGTGGTGGAGTAAAGGAATAAACTTGAAACACATGGTGTTAGTATACACGTAAATAAAAACAAAGCTTATGTTAAATATAGTGATGCGCCTTGCTGGTGTCTTTGCTCGGTGGAGTCGCGCAGGTAGAGTCGCAGGTCTTTACACTCGTCGGTCTTCACACAAGAGAAGGGCTGACACTACCGCGCCAGCGCAGAGGCACTGCTTAAGTAAGTGTTGAGATTAGCGCGAACAGAATACAGCTGGAAGACGCCTTCTCGATTAGCAAAACAAAGCCTGAACGACTTGAATGGGCCACGGATCAAACAGCAAACAAACTTGCTCCGTGCGTTTTAAGTGCAAAATTATAATGTCAAGCCGTAAAGAGCGGCTAACGGCAATTAATTTAAATAATATGCTGATCGTAAGATGCTTTTAAATGAACATTTATTTATAAAACAAAAGTTTGTCTTTTACCTTTCTGTTTGGTCAATGTTTCTACATGTCTGTTCCATTACAGTGTCTGTTTGTTTCTAGGAATAGACACATTTAAGGGGAAATTCTTCCACAGCCGTGAATACAAAACCCCTGAAGAATGGAGAGGGAAGAGGGTAGTTGTGCTTGGCATTGGAAACTCTGGAGGAGATATTGCCGTGGAGCTGAGCAGAATGGCCAAACAGGTAATGGAAATAATTTTAGCGTGTAAATAACTACTCTTATACAGCAAGGGTTTCCAACCTTTTTATGTAATGTGGAGAAACCAGGCAAGCAAGGCAGCGGATCCAAATGCAGTATAAACATTTATTACAAATAAAACAGGACAAAACAAGTTAACCCAGAGATTGAATACATCCACAGACAGACTAAACTCCACATAAAAAGTCTGACAAAAGACATGGAAAACACTAGGGCTATATAAACAGAGGTTAACAAACGGGATAACAAGGGACACCTGAAACTAATGAACACACAACCAATAGAAAAAGGAACTAGAAAGAACTACAACACTAGACAGGAAACAATAACTAAGGGAGTAATACAAACTAAGTCCACAACACGATAATTAAGGTCACAAAACAAGAGAAAACGCACTGAAATCAAAACATTTTGTAAGTAGGACATAAAACTTTCTGGAGAAAAATACTATTTGCCTATTTTCCTAGGCTGAACTAAAGCACGTGCGCTAGAGATGCGTGGATGAGCTAAAATGTCACCCGCATCCGCTGCTTCAAATAAATGATCCGCCCGCCACCCGCCCGCACATATAATTTTCTCTGAAAATTTTTTTTCTCCGCACCCGTTCGTCACTTTAATTACTTAATTCTTTGTTTTAAGCATGATAGTATTCAGATTCAGTGACGTTAGAACTAATCTGCCAATCTCTGATAGTAAAATAATATGCTGATCGTAAGATGCTTTTAAATGAACATTTATTTATAAAACAAAAGTTTGTCTTTGGCCAGATTAGCCTACATTTTCTTAATAAAATAAGCACAGGCTTTACTCCCTTCTGTCACTGCAACACACAAACACACACAAATTACTGGATAACAGTAAGTTTTCTAGCACTGTTTATGTCTGCAACTGCTTAAATCTAATCTTTCGATTTAGCACACACATGATGTACCATATTCGAGGTACCAGTCTTGTGGCTTTCATATACATACAGTGCCTCACAGTCGTTGCATATTACATACCCAGCACTTGATTCATCCTCATTAACCACTTGGCTAAAACGCTCCCACACGGTACTTTTCTTTCTTTTGTTTTGTTTTTAATTCTCCCTTTTAAAATTTCTCTCGGATCTGTTTCGCCTCCATTACTGCTTTAAGAAATGGACCCCCTCTACCGCCACTATGTGTATATTTCTTTTAAATGAGTGCAAATTAGCGTCTGCCTGATGAAAAAGGCATTTAAAATGCATTTGTATTTTTAGAGAAATTTAGTTAATATTTGTATGTGATCTCATCCACCTGCGAACCACCTGCAATTAATCAGAAGGTTTTTTTTTATTACCCGATCCACCAGACCCGCAGATCATCCGCAGTGCCCGCGGATTTAACCGCCATCCACTCATCACTAACGTGCGCACCCATTGCCAACAAAACACAGACATCACTTTCACTCACCGCATGCGGTTCATGTCCGGCATCTTTTAGTGCTGGGACGGCTCCATATATCAGTCTCAAACGATCTCCAAATCCAGTGTTATATCCACCATTTATATAACATTCATCACCCAAATGCAGTGAACAAACAAACACCTGAACTTCGCGAACGTATGCTCTCTCTCTCTCTCTCTCTCTCCTGCACACAAGTGAAAGTGACGTCTGCGCATGCTCCTTCTCCTGCTCTCCTTGCTGCCGCATGGGCGTGCCGCATGCTTTTCCCGGAGAATTGGGACTAAGAAAAATTGTTACGAAACAGTTTTATATGTTCGAAAAAAAACTTCCCGAAACCTGTACGATTGCTGGGGGAGTGTATCGAGCACAGATATATTACGTAATACGCCCAAGAAATCAAAGGCCTCAAATCATATGGTCATTTTATTTAGGTCAGATGTCATTGTGTTGGATAAGATTGTCACTCTTATAGAAGCTTGCAAACAATTAGTTATATAGCCACTAATCAGATTACTTATTCTCTTACCTCAATTCCAGGTTTATCTGAGCACCCGGAAAGGTTCTTGGATTATAAATCGTGTCGGACCCAGTGGTGTTCCTTCAGATATGATCTTTAATATTAGAGCATTTATGTGGCTTCAGAAATTGTTGCCAAATGGATTTATCAACAATATGGGAGAGAAACAACTCAATCAAAGATTCAATCACAAGCTGTATGGACTGCAGCCTGCCCACAGGTACATATAAAGACTTCAGACTTGGTCAGTCTTGGCTTCAGGATTGCTTTTTTCTATTAATCATATTTGGTATAATATACTGCAGCATCGACCATTCAAGTATCTTCCTCACCACTGGATTGTACTGTAAGTGTTGTTGTTTTTCCTCCAGACTTTTCAGCCAACATCCCATGGTCAATGATGATTTACCGAACCGCATTCTCTCTGGTACGGTCATGGTCAAGCCGAACGTGCGAGAGTTTCGTGGTTCAAGTGTGGTGTTTGAGGATGGCACCATTGAGGACAACATCGATCTGGTGGTGTTTTGTACAGGCTACACTTTCTCATTCCCCTTCCTCTCTTCACATATAACTCCTGTCTCTAAGAATAAGGTGTCCCTGTACAAATATATATATCCAACAAACCTTGAGCGCCCAACTTTGGCTGTGATTGGTCTGATTCAGCCTCTGGGAGCCATTATGCCAATCTCTGAGATTCAAGCACGCTGGGCCACGCGAGTTTTTAAAGGTAACAAACATGCTGCTGAACTAATAAATAGGGAAATACAGGGTGGTTTTTTATTAAAGGACTCATCGGATGAGCACTTTCAACAAGTTGGTATGATTTATTACGGTCTTCATGAAATGTCTGGAACATATTTTGCTTAAAAACACAAAATGGCTGTGTAAACAAAATCCTTTTTGCCTCGTCAAAAACCAGCTATGCTCACAGCAACCCGTTTTGGTGCATGTCTCTTTAAATGATAATGAGTTAGAGCGCACCCCACCCCCTTTCCGTCCGGCGTGTCAATAGAACACACGTGTAGTACTGCCATGGTAATTGTTTAGCTAAATTATGTTTCCTGAACTCCTCTGCGGTAAGTTTCATTTTAAAAGTCTCAAATCATTCGTCCGGAGACTAAAAAATACGTCACAGCAAACAGCGCATCTTAATGCGCTCACGTTGTGCGTGTATGCTAGCCTAAAATCCACAGAATGCGCACCTGGAGATCTCAGCGGAATTACAGTACGTGGATTTTAGCATGTGTCCTTGACAAGTTATAACGTTACACACACAACGTGAGAGCATAACTAGTATGCTGTGACAGATTTTTCTGCCTAAAGACTTGATACGTTTAAAACGAAACTAACCGCTGTGCCAAATAACATATACATATAAAGTTTAACACTGGCTTTGAATGTTCTATTTAGCCGTCACTGACTTAGCTCCCTTCGCTATCATATGCTAACGTTATCCTCCTATATATACGGTACATGTACGTCAATTCAGACTGTTGATAAATATTACTTACATCAGCAGATTTGTCTCGTTCAGTTGGTCTCGATCCCTCTTAAGGAACAACTTTGAAGCTAATCCTGATTATACTGTCCCAGGTTGATAAAGCACTCCGGCTTGAAGTGATTCACGCAAACAAGCAGGTTTTTACTTATGGTTTCTGAGGGATTTCCACTAAAAATAAAATAAATCCGCGCCTGTCTCTTCCGAGGTTAGGACTCTGTGCGTCGACTACATTGCATGTTGTCCACGAACTTTTGCCATGGCATCACGTACACCACTGTCGCTTGTGAAAACAACAATGGCGGCAGTGCCGTGGGTGGAATTGTGTAGATTAAGGGGTGGTAATATTATAATAAGATCCTGCTTTTACGTGTTTGTCATGTTTTCTGGGTTGCTAGATGCACCTGGGACCCGATTATAGCACTTAAACACAGAAAAATTTGGATTTTCATCCAATGACTCCTTTAACTAATGTATATCTTTAATGGATAAAAGTTTTATGAAAAGTACTGGTAACATTTTATAATAAGTATACATTAATAAAGTAATTGTAAATCATTAATAATAGTTTATAAATAATATTGTCTCAACATTGCTGAAAATAAGATTTTACTTTTATTTACATGTAAATACATCACGGAAAATGTAATCTTGGCATGCTTTTAAATAAACTGTGTTTTATATAACAAATTGTGATATGTTTACTTAGGACTTTGCAAGCTGCCTTCAATGAGTGCAATGCTGAAAGACATTAAAGCAAAAGAGGAGGAAATGGCTCAAAGGTTCTACACACTTAACACCTTACATGAACAGATAATACATTAACATCAGGGGAGTTGCTAGACCTGAAGCTCTACTGGGGCACAGGATCCCATGATTAACATTATAATTTTATATCCCAGTGTGTTGTCTGAGTGTTTCTTGGTAACTCATAATAATACTCTCATGCAGGTATGTAGCTACACAGAGGCACACCATCCAGGTGGACTACATCCCGTACATGGATGAAATTGCTAAAGAAGTTGGCATTCGACCTTCCATTCTAAAGTTGCTCCTGACAGACCCTAGACTGGGTTTAAAAGTGGTCTTTGGGCCCTGCACCCCGTACCAGTTTCGCTTGTGTGGACCCGGCCGATGGGAAGGTGCACGGCAGGCCATCCTGACGCAGTGGGAGAGAGTCGCTAAGCCCCTAAAAACACGCCATGTACCCGAGCAGAAGTCCCACCGATCCTCTGTCTCACTCGTGTTCTCAGTTTCTGTTGCAGCTCTGTTCTCCGCTCTGTATTACAGCAGGGCCAGTCTGTACACACTCATATCAGACCCTTCAGTCATCCTGGACAAGATAAGGGCTTATATACCATGGCCAGTGCCCACAAAACGATCATGAAACATGGCACACATAAAAGCTGACAGTATAACAAGTGTCCCTTAAAGTGAGTGCCCAAAGTGAGGTCCAATGTACTATAGGTGATTTTGCTCAGTAGAACAGTATAAAGATTTTACGTGAAGCCTTAGTGAGTCCATAGATGCCATTACTTTAAATTTAAAAAGCAGATACAGGTAACAATAAACTAAGTGCTGTGGCTCCTAACAATTTATTGAGGTCTTATAAAGTGAAACAGTCAGTCCGTGCAAGTAACTGAACATTATCTACAACAGTGGTTCTCAAACTGGGGACCCCAAGATGGATCTAGGGGTTCTACAGTTTTGTGGCTTTTTTATGAAATAGAGAAATTTATGATAACTTTTGTGCAATCAAACATCAGGAAAATATGACCAACCAAAAGAATAGATGTTCTAGCATTGTACATTTAAATACTTTTTTGGTTTAATTTAAATTCGATGTTTAAGATCATCTTTTTGGGGGGGTCACAAAGCGATTTGTTAAAACAATATTATTAACGATAACCAGCCTTCATTTAAGAATTTCTAAAAGTGGGAATTCTAAAGGGAGATGGGCAAGTGCATAGTTTTGTTTTTGTATTATTGTAGTTTTATTAATATTTAGAATTAGCTTTTATTTTTAGATTTGTATTTTAGCAGTTTTGTTATATGTGTCACGGTTCTGTTGTTTTGTTTTGGTTTCGTTCAATGTTCTTGTTCAACTGTTTTCATTCATTAGTTCCCTTGGTTGTTAATTGCACCTCACCTGTTTCTGTTCTCCCTGATTGCGTTCTCCCTTGTATTTAATGTTGCCTTGACATACTCTAGGAAATTAGATAATTCCCACTTCAACCCGGAAGTAATGTCTGGATTTAGTAACATTAATAGCATTAAGTAACATTAAAACATTAATGTAACTAATGATTTAGTAGCATTAAAGCATTATAAGTATCTGCTAAGATTAAAAGAGCACCGTTCCATAAATTATTTCTGGGTTGAATTTCCTAGAGCACGTAAAGGCAGCATAAGAACTGTGTTTGCTTCAGTTCCTTTGTCCGGTATTGTGTTTATGTTTTATGTGTGGTTCTGTTCCTGATTGCCTTTGTGGATTTATTAAATAACCGTTTTGGATTCTACTCCGTTGTTGTGCGCTGCTTGTATAGGCTACCTGCTACACGTTACAGAATACCAGACCGAAAAACAAGACTTCAAAGCGGTGTTTTTCCTTTTTTGTTTTTGTTCATTTTGTCACCTCTCTCGGGATGGATCTCCCAGCAGTTCAGCCCCTTTGCTTGGCGTTCAGCCCCTTTTCTTTGTTGGAAAGTCATACTCTGGACGTTTTAGATCCGGCGTGCCTTACGAACTTCCCGGATCGCTCGCTCTGTGCTTTTTTACCACACCTGCTGGAGCGAGTGATCGAAGGCACGCTTCTAGTGGACGGTCCTAAAAATTTACTATTTTTCTCCTTCTGTCCTGTGGAGGATATCTTCAGCCCCACTCCCAAACCAGAGATCAGCCAGCCCTCATCCCGCCTCCTGTATCTCCCATGTCCCCTAAGTCTCCGCTGGTCCCGTCCAGCTCTCATTGAGAGGTTGCTCTCAGTTCCCCCGAACTTCCAGTGTCTTCTGTATCTTTCATGTCCCCTGAGTCTCCGCTGGTCATGTCTAGCTCTCCTTCATCTTCGCTGGTCCCGCCCAGCTCTCCTTCATTACCGAGTCTCCGCTGGTCCTGTCCAGCTCTCCGTCAGCCAGCACCTCTCCAGCCTCCAAGCAGGTCACACCCAGCCTCCCACTCCCACCTCCTCTGCCAGCCAGTCCATCAGCCCTGGGTTTGCTGGCACCTGAAGACATCTCAGCTGACCCACAGCACGCCAATGCCAGTGGGTCGGATGAGCTTCGGGATCTCCAGCTGCCAGCTACCTTGGGGGTTGAGTATCCCATGTCTCCACCTCCAGCCTCCGAGACCCGGACTCCACCTCGGCCCTCTGACCCATCGGCTACACCTTGGCTCCTGCCTCCCTCATCTCCACCATGACCTGTCATCCCACCAGCTCCACCAGGCTCCCTCGTCCCTCCGGCTCCGCCTTGGTCAGTGGTCGACCATCTGCCGCCTCGGGACTCCAATGGCTCTGTCAAGCTCCTCCTTCCCTCCGGCTCCACCTTCATCCTTGGTCACTCTGGCTCCAGCGCGGTCTTCCCGATCCCCGCCTCGGTCACCTTAGCCGTGGGTATGCCTTGGCCCTTGGCCCAGTGTCACTGTGGCTTTCTGTCTGCTCATCTCCACCCTGGGCTCCTCCTCCAACGGCTCTGTCTCCGTCAGTCGGCCCCCAAGTATCGTCAGCCCTTCCTCCACCATGGCTCCTCCCATGGCTGGTCTCTGGACCTCCACCAGGCTTCTCCGGTCTCCTCCCTGGCTCCTCCCACTGTGGCTCCATGGACTGTTCCCTTTCCCTTTTGCCTGCCCCTCGTCCACCTCCTCTGTCGGACTTTGTCAGCGCTAGGAAGAGAACTGTCATGGTTCTGTTATGTTTTGGTTTAGTTCTATGTTCTAGATCGCCTGTTTTCATTCATTAGTTTCCTTATTTGTTAATTGCCCCACACCTGTTTCTGTTCTCCCTGATTGTGTTCTCCCTTGTATTTAAGACCTGTTTTTGCTTTAGTTCCTTGGTCCGGTATTGTGTTTATGTTTTACATGTGGTTCTGTTCCTGATTGCCTTTTTTGGAATTTTTAAATGATGAAATCATTATTAAATAACCTTTTTGGATGCTACTCCGTTGTCGTGCGCTGGTATACCCACTACACATTACAATATGCTTTTGTCATTTTATTATTTATTTTATGTTGCTATATAAAATTAATTAATTAACTTTTAAAAATTGAATGTAATTTTTGTGCCTTAAACTTACTTTACTTTATTTCTGAGGCAACATTTCCAAGTTTTTCCAATAATTTATAGGCCAATATTTTATTTGATTTCAATAAACAGAAATGTTTTCAAAGATTTAATTTGATTAAACTATAATAACTAGGGATGCACTTATAGCATTTTTTTAAGACAGAGTACGAGTACCGATATTTTTTTTCTGGTATTCGCCCATACCAATGCCTGTAACTTTCAACAAAACAGTGAGACTAATAAACATAGAACGGCTTCATAATAACTCCACCTTAAACACATTATAAAGAAAAAATGTGCTTGTTCAAAGCAAATTTGATAACAAATTTCAGTCAGTTTTGTCACATGAGGTATCGGTCTTTGGTATCTGTACATTTTTACGAGTACATGAGCTTAATATCGGGCTCGATACTGATACTGGTATCGGTGCATCCCTAATAATAACCCTCTGGCACAAACAGGTAGAAGAGACTATAGATTATGCGAAATAATGTATACATAACATTTTGTGTTGCTTGTATCTGCATTTTCGACTCAACAAAACTGCACAAAAGAATCATTATTTACAAATAAGTAATGGCAATTTCTAAATCACCAAGCCTGTTCTACTGCATAAATAAAAAGATCATATACATTTTGGATGGTCTGAGGGCGTGTAAATGATCATTTACATTAAGATAAGCTTTTAAGTAGGATAAATTAAAGCTTATTTTTCAATGTTTTGTGATCAGGAAACAGTTAGAATTAACAGCAATACTTAAGCAAAACATATATTCATTTGTGATTTATGAACAAATGCCTTAACACTTGAATTTATTTTATATGATTTAAAAAATGATTTTATCTTTACTTTTGTATGTGATTGTACTACAATTCTAAAATGATAAGAGTGGTTTCGGTGTGAAATAATCTTACTCGGGTCTTACTTGGTGAGAATTTAAATTTGTAGTAATTTATGATAACAGCAAGTATAATGAAAAGTGCATAACACATTACAAAAAAATTGCTTTTTTATTTTTGAATGAAATGGTGGTTTTCTGTTTAAATTTAAATGCATTAAATGTATTTACATTTATTAAAGATTATTTTCAAAAATGCATTTTCATGCATTGTGGGATTCTTTATTAAAGATTATTTTTTAAAATACATTTTCATGTATTGTGGGATTCTACACTGGGAGGATACCCTTAAGTCCTTACACATTAGATGCTTAATAACTGAGTGTTCCTTTAGCTTAAAAGGTACACGATGAGTGTTCACTTCTATTCATCATCCCAACTTAACATGCTGAGAAAACCCATATGTAAACCATTTAGTTTCATTGGGAAAGGTCAGAATCTCTACCCAAGTGGCCTGGGGTGTTTCCCCAGACAATTTAACAAGGTAGAACACATGCTTAGAACTTGGTGTTTTAAAGTTGTGACAGAACATTCCGACATTAAAGAAGTAGCAGTGGCAAAAGCAAAGTGTGCTCTCGAATCAAAAATGAAATGTAATGGGTCTGTCATGGCTCTGCTTCATTTAAGTCATGTCTTTCTTGGTCCTGTAGCAGAGCCATGGCAAAGCCTTTGGTTATGTGTGGAGAGAAACATATTATTGTCCTTTTGACAATAATATACGTTCTCTCCAGTGTCTCGTCTCTGTTTCCCGCCATCTCGTTTCCTTGTGATCTTTCCCTGAGTGTTTAATGTCCCACACCTGCCCTGTGTTAATTATCCCTAGTTTGTCTTTCCTATATATACCCTCTTGTTTCTTTGTCTTGTGTTGGTGGATTACATGCG
Source organism: Triplophysa rosa (assembly GCF_024868665.1). Lineage (NCBI taxonomy): Eukaryota > Metazoa > Chordata > Actinopteri > Cypriniformes > Nemacheilidae > Triplophysa > Triplophysa rosa. The sequence continues at coordinate 1,487,481 of NC_079907.1, forward strand.
GATGTGCTGTTTACCCGGTTTGTTTGTCATGTTATGTGAGTACTTTGCCTTGCCCGTGTTTTTCCCCTAATATGTTTTTGGTCGTGGTTTTCTAGTTAGGTTTTTGTTGTTTCTGTCGTTTCATTTTGCCCCCACGTGGGAAGTCTTTGTTTTGATTATACAGATTTCTTAGTTTCGTTTTTCCCCCATCGAGGGTATTTGTTTCTGTTTTTTATAATAAAGTCTTGTTTAACCCCTTCTCTGCCTGCCTGCGCTTGGGTTCTTCTCTTCTCCTCAAGTTCATGACAGGGTCTTCTTTACTTTTTATTTTTTTCTGATTCACCTAGCTGAACAGCAATGTGATCTCTTACCAATTGTTTGCAATAGCAACATGGTTTAAATATAAATTATCTTTCTTTTCTCATCCCTTTGACATCAATCAGCCAAATAAACAGCGGGATGTTACCAAGACTTATGCTGCCTTCACGTGCTCTCGGAAATGTGATAATTCCCACTTCTGATGTCATGATTCTGAGCTGGTTAAGGTCAGGTGCTTTGTTGTCAGAAAGAATGCAGGATGCCAGATTCATGCTTGCATGTGTCTTTGGAAAATGTTATATGGTAAAAGTTTTCAACCTTTTACTAGTCAGCTTGCTGACTATTCTGGAATATTGGTGAAATACATGCTATTTCTGCAGTGTATAAAACATACAGTATGCTTCAAACGGTTATTCATATATGTAAATATGTTCTAATTTTACGACAAGACAAGGCAATGAAGCTGTTGCGGAAAAATTAATAAATCATATCTGTCACAGCAGAAGTCCTTTTCCCATCCACCATGTTGATTGTGTAAAGCCCGCCCATCTCAGGAACTCGGGTATCAAAATTATTTCTCAACTTCCCAGTGGGACACGCGACATCAGAGGGCGTTCATGTTCAATTTTTACCTCGGAAACTCATATTTCTGATAATTCCGAGAGCATGTGAAGGCAGCATTAGGGTAAATGGGCAATTCCATGCAAATTTCAACCATAAGATAAAAAGCTAGTCCTTTCCTGCAGTCGACCCCCTTTTACTGGTCCAAGTTACTTACCTTGCTTACTGTGATGATTGACAGCATGTGTGGGTTATCAGTTCAGAGGGTGTGATAGTGAAGATGGAGGTAACATGCTATTTCATGCTATTTTCTGACTTCTTTACACTGTTAAACATGCTGGCTTCTCAAGCTTAACATGATCAAATTTCAAAAAATGAGTTGAACGTATGACGTAGTATTTCTGTGCTCGATTCACTCTGCCAGGGTTCGTACAGAGTTCGGAAAAGTTTTTTCAAACATGGATTCCCTTTCCTAATAAGGGTTCTTAGTCCCTTATTGGACAATTCTCCCAGAAAAGCATGCCCATACGTCATCCAGCGAGCAGAAGAGCATGCCCACGCATGAGCATGAGAGAAAGAGTACGCCCACGCGTTAACCAGCCAGCGTGAGAAAGAGCACGCCCATCAATGCCGCTCCACGCAGTTTCTGCCAATCTTATTTAATCTCGAGTATTTATAGAGTAGTATTGCATACTTTGTATCTTCAAAGTCTTTAGTTTGATCACATTTATAAAAGACAGATACAGCTGTATGATTATTTCTGAAAACAGGCGAGCCCGGAATGTGTGCAAGGGGGTGGGGGAACTACAGCACGAGCACACAATACATCATCGCATTATCCCTGCATAACTGTTGATTCACTATAAGTTTGTGTTGTTTACCTTATGCACTTACTGTATGTGCCAATTGCCAACAAAACACAGACATATGACTGGCATCTTTTAGCAATGGAACCGCTCCATCTATCAGTTTCAAACGATCTGCACAGAAAAGTTGTTACATAAGGGAAAAAACTTTCCGAAACCTATACGTAGCTGGGGGAGTGTATTGAGCACAGAAAGTGTTGCACAACAAAGTTAATCTGCATAATGTGTGATGTAATAATGACTTAATGTGGTGTTTAGATAAATATTTTCTAATGTTTTTTAGCAAGTTGAGCACTGACTAAAGGATGATGTCCAAAGGAATCCCCACCCTAAATGCAGCTATTTATTCGTCAAATTCTAACTTTGTCATACATTAGACCATTGTTTCAAGTGTTGGCACTTGTAACAATGTTGCACAAAAAATGTATGAAAAGGCATTGAAATAGTGATACATTTTCAAAATAACTTTTGTAACCATATGTTTCAAAATAGTAATATCTGCTTTAAAAGATAAGGATTCCGCTGGATATCAAGATCTTGACATTAGCAATACAGAAAAAATCATCCATCTTATTAGGTGAGTTTCTTTGAAACAGAATATGCTTATAATGCTGAGGACATGTTTGTGTTTCTAAACTTTATATCAACATTGCGATGGTTCAATATTTGAATGTTGATGAGTAGTATATATGGGGGACATAGTGTCAAAATGATTGATGGTGACCTTTGACCTTTTCGGGGGGGTTGAATTACTTCCGGACCACCCACGTTGTGAGGGCCCCTCCCCCTTTGCGTTGACCTTTGACCATATCCGCCCCATTGTGAGGGACTGCCCCCCTTTGTGTTGAACTTTTGGCCTTTGACAGTATCTGTCCACGTCGTGAGGGATTGCCCACGTCTGGAGTTGAACTCTTGAACTTTTGCCCGTACGGTTACCGAGCATTTTTCTCTCTTCTCCGGAGATCATGTTTGGACATGTTTTTATGATGTTGACACGTATCTTATGCGTGAATAAATAAAGG
>NC_079907.1:1490563-1508544 GCF_024868665.1 Triplophysa rosa
ATCTAGAGTTCATGTAGCCCAATATAGACTCTTTTGGCCTTGACTGCCCTTCAAGTGGTTTCCACGGACCATCACTGTAGCAATTACACTGTTTGGGTGGGGTAGTAAAACATGGATATAGCTTCCTTTTTCACAAACCTTAACTTCTTCAATCTGGGTTTCATAGTTCCACAGCCATATGTGAAGGTGGAAGATACACGGGTGTGTGCCACCTTCATGAGGGCTATAAGGATTGGTTGGGTCGGGACGGGACTGTAGGGTTGGGAGTAATAACAGAACAAGAGTGGTTTGTAAGATTAGAGGCAAGAAGAGTGTAGGTATCCTTTGAGCTCACACACTTTGATTTAGTCCTAGTAACTCCAGACATAGCTACTTAATTTAATAAAATGTTGAAAAGAAACAGTGATAAAATGTGTTGGATTATTCATCTTTCTTAACAACCTGAATTGAAGACACCAAACTAAATTCATTAACAAGAAACATCTGTGTTCCTCTTGCAATAATATGGTAACTTTTTTTCAGAAGGAATGTGTAAATGATTGTTTTAGTAATTTAGTTTTAGGATTTATTTAAAACAATATTGAAGGTTTTTAATTCAATTTGTTTAATTCTAAAAACATTTAATAGGTAATTTATTCAGTTGGAAATGTTTGGTTAACAGAATAGCCATAGAAGTATGACAGAAAATTGACTTTGTCATTCTTCCTTTATGTGCCGGTCCTAGACGTCTGGGGGCCCTAAGCAAACCTTTGTGTGGGCCCTTGTGAGTTATGTTTATAAATTCAGATAAACATAACTGTAAACTATAAGAAATAAAAATATTACATCAATTAACACACTTAAATAAATAAAAACTAAAAAAGACAAAAACAATAAACTGACAGTTAGAACAATTCAGTTGAAAATTAAATTCACATTTTGATTCACATGTAAATAATTATTTACCCAAGGTAACGCGTGGCTCTGGAACATCTAGCTGTCAAAAAAACTTTAACTAACCAAATGAGTGATTAACAAAAATAAAACATGATCAATTTATTTAGATAAACATAACTGTAAACTATAAGAAATAAAAAATAATAAATCAACTAACACACTTAAATAAATATAAACTAACAAAGACAAAAAACATTAAACTGACAGTTAGAACAATTAAGTTGAAAATGAAATTCACATTTTGAATCACATGGCTCTGGAACCATCTAGCTGTCAAAAAAACTTTAACTAACCAGTAATTAACAAAAATAAGACATGATAAATTTAGTTTACTCAAGAAAACTAAGCATACGAAAATCAATAATTCTCTAAATGTGATGACACAAAAATTACATGGGCAAACGAAATACAGTGGACTGCAGTGGTGACACCCACATGAACACTGTACAGCTGGTTTTGTGAGTCATTCCTTTAAATGCTATTGAAGTCAGAAACGTGTATATTAATGTGTAGACTTTGTAACTTTGGAGACGGTCCCTAGGCTACATTCAGACTATCGAACGTCACACGTCAAACCAACTTTATGCCAGTGGATATTTACTGGATTTATAAATCTGTACTTGCATAATTTGGCAAAACTAAATAAGACTTTGAAAATAGTACACATGCCTTCTTGTTCTTTTGCTTCGCGTTTTTGGTGTTTTTTCCGCAACAGACGGATAGCTCCGTTAGCCATGGTCATATAACGTGCTCCATCACATTACGCGCATGTCCTGCCGCGCACTACACGATGTCCGAGACCGGGTATGTGAAAGTAATTAAATAAATTAAGTATTAAAAAGGACATTTACAAATGATTCCTGTAAAGTTGAATCTGCAAGTTATAAAAATAGCGTAGTGTTTTTGATTCGGTACTCAAGGGGGCCCCCTGGTGGTGCCGAGGCCCTACGCAGCCTGCGTAGTCTGCTTATAGGGAGGATCGGCTCTGGTTATTCCCTCTCTCTCTCTCTCTCTCTCTCTCTCTCTCTCTCATACATCTAACCTGATTTAATGTATTACTTCATTTTATATAAAAGTTTAATGCAATAAATAATTGTACACAGACATCCAAAGGAGCTGTAAATAACTGTAGCCTACTGTAAACAACAGATTTCAGTAACGTTGCATGCAGGTACCCAATGGATTTGGTATCCCTTCTTTATGTGGCTGTTGTTGACACCAGACAAATATGCTTTTTATGGCATAGTAAAACAGTAAAAACCATTAGAAAACTTAAAACAAGAGTAGAAAAAGATTAAGGATATAGATGGACAGTTTTTATATTATTGTACACAGAAATCACAAAAAATATTTTACACAGTAATATCAGAAAAGACTACACATAGTTTATAATATACTGTATATACTTTTATATAATACTTTTTAATATATTTTTAATAATAGGCTATCCTACATAAATAACAAAAATGGCAAAACACACAAAAATGATAATAGCCTACTGTTACTAGTGTAGCAGGTGACACTGGGAGAGCTTTGAATGAAGAGGGCGTGGTCAACCGTATAAAGGTACTAGGTAGGAACGGGTTCAAAAACGCGGTTGTTTCCGGCCGGCGGAAATAGTTTGACGCACATGGTTCCATGAAGGATTCGTATGTGCATGTGGCTACCCGATCCGTCCCGGAAACACGATTTGTTCCGCGCATGCGCGACACTGACGCCACTTCCGGTTAATCCAGTTTTCACGACAGTCGACTCGATCCGTTCAGGGGTTGCTCGATTTGTACTGCGCATGTGCAAAAGCGCATCACGACACTTGTCCTGCGGATGTGCTCGATTAGATATTTGGTGATGAGTATATGTGATAGCAGTATGGACTCTTTTGCATTTGATGAACAATTTAAATATTATCTCTTAAAAGGAGAAATTTCTGACAGCCCTACAGAGCGTCGGAAGGTAAAACGGGCGTCTACGAATGAGACCCTCAAAGGTAACTACCGAGAAACTGTCTAACGTTACACAATATGTCATGTGCTTAATTTATACGTTAACTGTAAATTACCTGTTCAGCTCTCTCTCGTACTTAGGTGCCCTGCTGAATAAAAATAGATTTGATAACAGAACCATTAGCTTTCTACAATTAAAACCATTACAAAATTCCTGTTTTGGGGATTATTCAGATATCTGCCACAGTACATAGACCATAGTTTCCATCCCAACCAAAACAATTTCTATTATAACCATTAAATCCAATAGAATTGCTTGTTTTTTTTCAGCAGGGTATTAATATCATATTAGTGATCATATAGTGATAAAAGTGATCATAAATATAGTTTAATCTGAGTCAGATATTAATATGATTTATTTTTCTTTACTTTGAACTGCAACCTTTCCTCTTTAAACAGATGACAGACTCTTCTACACGGGCCCTAGCAGAGCAGGCAGTACATACGGCTAGTTGTCCTGTCAGAGGAAGAGAAAACATCTGATTTTACAGAGTGCCACAATAACCCAGGACCTGTCAATCACAGCGGTGTCAGAAGCACTCAAAACAGGGTTATCGCTGGCTACTATTGGTCCACAATAATCAACGACGTGAAAGAATGGGTAATATACTACAGAGGTGGTACTTTACTTTTAATTTATACGTTTTCCTATTTTTTAAAATATCTGTACTTAAGAACTTTTGCCACCTCAGGTTGTTAGGTACCTTCTTGATTTAGAAGTTATTTTTAGTTAATTGTTCTCGCCAACCTAGACATTTTTGTGTTGCTCTTAGGTGAGAAATTGTCACTGCTGCCAGCTGAATGACCCCATCAAACTGTTGTGCCAGTCTTGCATGCCATTAAGGTACTGCTTACAATATTTGTGCATACTCATGAGACTAACAAGATAGTCTCAAGCTTGTGTACAGTTTTACCAGCATTTGACTGATGCTAATTTTGTCCCATGCAGGTAAAAGAAGTTTGGGAGGTGCTTGGTTTAGATTGATTGGACCACTACCAGAAACAGAACGCAGCAACAAGTATGTCCGTACCATGACTGACCTGGACACCAAGTGGGTGTTTTCAGAACCCATGCAGTCTAAGACAGCAGCTGAAGCTGAGACAATGCATTATTTTAAACATGGCAGCTTTCACAAGGATGTAACCGATCTGCCTTTAATTTCAGATCGGAAATGCTTGCCTCAAGATTGTAGAAGAAGCTGCACAACAACATTTACTGTGTACTATTGTGGCCCGGTTTCACAGACAAGGCTTAGCTTACACGAGGACTAGGGCTTAGTTAATTATCTGCATGCTGATGGTAAGAATGTTTCATTTGTCAGAGCTGTTAGTTAATAAAAGCAAACTCTTACAGTGTTATTTGTGTTTCACAGTATGCACCTGCACATCGTGTCCATTAACATTCACAGAGGTAAGCTGGATTTTCACACAAGAAAACATATGCCATCAAACTACTGTGTGTGCGTTCGTGCATGTGTGTGGTTTAGGAGGAGGTTCCATTGATTTGCCAGTGGTGGTGCATTCAACAAGTGTATGATAGACTATCCAGCCAAGATAATAATATTACATCTGTAAAGTCACTGTTGGTAAAGTGAGAACATATTAGTGACTGTTTAAACTGCCATTTGCGGGTTTCATTCGCGTGCACACAGCCAATCTAACGTTGTTTTTAAACGCATTATTTGTTTTTTTTCATGTCACAGACACCTGATGTTAGTCCAAACCATTGCAGTCTATCTGTCCTTCCGGTTTTCTTCCCACCTTTTCGATTTCAACATGGCAGCGGAGTGAAATCTATTGCATGTATGCTGAATATGTGCCTATATACATGCATGCACATATACATACATAAATACAAACTTGTGTCTTAACTTTACCAGGTGCAGCAGCCAGCCATTGTCAGAGACCTACATTCAGCACAGGGACAATCAACAAAATGTCATCAGAAAGGTCCTGAGGGGTCCAAGGTCGAAGGATGACTTTTTGTTTGTATTTCAGTATCAAGAAGACATGGAAACATTTTTTGGCATACTGTATTGATAAACACGGCCTAAAGGGAGGGAGGGAGGGATGGAGTGAGTGAGTGAATGAATGACTAAAGAAAAGAATTGGAACAAATGTATAAATAAATAAATTGAATGAATTCAGAAAATTCTGTGTGTTTCTTAAATACAGACATTTGTTTAAGTATGCTAAAATATGTAGAGAATAACATATAAATAAAACACACACTTTACTAAATGGTGTCTTAAAATTCAACTTAAATAACAATTAAGTTAACATTTGTATTTAATTTTTCAATTATTTAATTGGGGTAACAATTTGTGCCACATACTAACCTTTACGTATTTTGCCAAAAAAGTATTTAAGAAGAGAACCATTAATAAAAAAAAAAACTTAGTTTTACTATAAACAAAAAACATTTTTTATAAATAAAAATCTATTTCTCACTCCTGACATATGACATTTTGTCATATTGTATTTTAATTGGTATTAAAAAATAAAATATAAAGCAACATAAAAAATAATTGAAAAAACTATTTTCAGCTCTAAACAGGATTCTTAGTGTATCCCTCGTACGTTTCTCCAAACCATTACAAATTGTAATGTGTGTAATGTCTTTTGATGTTAAATGCAATGTTCAATAAATAGTTTATTTAATAACTATTTCCGGTATGGAACGAACTTTTTTTTTAACTGCCGTAAATTGTATCGACCGGACGTGGCGTCAGTTTCGCGCATGCGCGGAACAAATCGTGTTTCCGGGACGGATCGGGTAGCCACAGTGCATGTCCACAGTGCGCATATGTTAACTGTCCGTGGCGCCGTAGGACCCAAACTGCTACTGAGCGGACCTTGATGTGCCTGGTATACATTTGATNGTTTTACTATAAACAAAAAACATTTTTTATAAATAAAAATCTATTTCTCACTCCTGACATATGACATTTTGTCATATTGTATTTTCATTGGTATTAAAAAATAAAATATAAAGCAACATAAAAAATAATTGAAAAAACTATTTTCAGCTCTAAACAGGATTCTTAGTGTATCCCTCGTACGTTTCTCCAAACCATTACAAATTGTAATGTGTTTAATGTCTTTTGATGTTAAATGCAATGTTCAATAAATAGTTTATTTAATAACTATTTCCGGTATGGAACGAACTTTTTTTTTAACTGCCGTAAATTGTATCGACCGGACGTGGCGTCAGTTTCGCGCATGCGCGGAACAAGTCGTGTTTCCAGGACGGATCGGGTAGCCACAATGCGCATGCACTTTGGGGTATTTGCATGCACGGGCTCCTGTGTGAGCACGCGCAGTCGCAGAGAGGTGAAGGAGAGTGATGGTCGCTCAATATGGGATGAATTTAATATCAAAATGATTAACAAATGCATGCACAGTCATCCGTGAACGTGATACAAGTTACACGTATTTTACTATTCACAAACAAATGCCGTATGATTTGAATCTGTGAAATTTAGATTGTAATAAACATGAGGCGATTTGTACAAATAGAGACAGATTTGTGAATACAATGTTTTATTTTGTGTTCATGTATAATCATTTTGCGCATACCAATGAGAAGTTGTAAATTTGTGTATCCTGCAGCGAGCGTCCATTCATCCTGTTCTGTGCATTCGGATTTTGAGACGTTCTTTACGCGGTTTTGCATTGGACAATCCACACACAAACAACTTCAGATCCACACACAACCGTGCATAAACTACGGCCTACCACTAGATGGCAGTCTGACGGACCGACGAAGAGGTTTGCGGCAGAGCTAGACTTTTTCATTGTCAGTCATTTTGACGAACAGGCTCATAAAAAATCCGTCATAAGCTATTTTTACCCGTCACTATGGTCCAAGGTTGATGTTACGTGCTAATCAGCATGTTTGTGACATCATCACTATGTACATGCGTTTACTCTCTGAACTCACTGAACTGAATACCCAATAAAGTCGTTCACATATTTAATGTTTCTGTTGTCAGACATAAAACAATAATTACAGACAAATGTTTATAATCATAACAGTAATGACAGGTGCTTGAAAACGCTGTTTTTTAATCATTTATTAATTTACTTACAAGTTACTTTAAGATGCTGTTTTGTTATGAATGTGCTACTTCTGCCACTCACTGAACGTAAAAGACGCAGAGAAACATTTTCCCCGTACTTAAAGTTAAGGGTTATCCAAAATAACGCTAGTCGCTATCTCTCTCCCTGACGGAAAAAAAGTCTGTAAACACCGCACCACTGTGCGCGCCTGTGTGTATGTGAGCACGCGACGCGGGGGTCTGATTAAGTACTGCGGTCAAGCCAGCCGCCACTTCGAAAACGACAGTCAAACTAGCCCTCACTCGGTTTTGTTATGTGCGCATATACTGTGCATTACGGTAAAAGCGGCTTTTTGGATTTCAAAATAAAGCGATCTATTTCGAACGTGGTTTCAGTCTGTCGATTGTGAATTAATTAAAATACAAATGCATTTAGAAAATTAAATATATTTATATATAACTTTACCCATAAAACCATGTATGGTATTGAAAAAAGAACCTCAATTGCACTACAATTGAAGGCTTTAACCCAGGCCAAACGGGAAAGATTGACAGTTATGTTGCTAGGTGGTTGCTAGGCTTTTTTAAGCTGTTTTTGAACTGCTAGGCAGTTTTTATATTTTTTACAACACTCTTATCCCACCTCAGTGTGTCACAGTGTGTTTGTGTTCTTTTTGAAGAATTTTCGGAGCCTGTTGAAATCGATTTAAATACGTGTTGATTACTGCAAAATACATGTCTTCTAATATCTTCAATTGTTGCGTATACCGAGCTGCAGCGGACACATTTAAACGACTTTACTTGGACCCATTGTGCAAGCTGTCTCTTTAATACCGCGTGGTTTATATACATGTTGCTGCTGATTGGGCTGACATTCTTGACACGCCCACCTAACAAGAGAAAATGTATTTCAAACCCTGTTGCACACCATTGCACGGTTTTGACTAGAAGGGATATAGCTACCTCCACTGGGCATTCGCACTTCAATACTGCATAATTTTTGTCACGCTGAAAACAGTTGATCGATATTTTTTATTATTGTAAGGATAGGTTTGGTGTTGCGGCATAGGTGTAGGCGTTAGCTAATGTAATTTATTGTAATTATATGGCACGATTTTGCACCACTTCCGGCCGTAGCTGTATCCCTTCTAGCAACAACTGTTGCACACCGTTTCCAGGAAACGTGTAGTTCCCGGAACCGTAGCAAAACGTTCTGCACCGGTTTGAGCTTGAACGTGCCCCTGAAGACGTGACAGTAGCTCCGTCTTCTTTGATTTGCTCGACTCTGTAACCAGTAACTCCCACCTCCTTTCAATTGATTGGCCACTTCACTTATTTTTATATTGCAATGTTGCGTTTAGTCCGTAATTTCACAAATTTTGACACAAAATTTTGACCCTACGTGAGAAAATGGATGTGGGTCGTGAATATATTACAAAAAAGATGTAATTTCATGTGCTCTTGGGGGCCCCCTAGTTGTGGCGAGGCCCTAAGCAAGCACTAAGCAGCCGCTTAGTTCGCTCATAGGGAGGGACATTCCTTTGAAATGTACATCCTTAATTTTATTTAACATATACAAAATAGCTTTAACCATGCCACTTTCCAATTAATTTTAGAGATCTGTGCATTCCAAAATTTGCACAGATTTTAGGTTTTGACTGAAATGTGAATCTAATCTTTTTGTTATTACATGAAGTGGAAAAAAACTTGATACCATCAATCATTAACTCAGGAGGTTTCCTTTTAGTTTCAAACGAGAAATGATTTTTCATTGGTTGTATTAACCCAATAGGAATAACTTTGACATATTTTTTAAATTCTTTAAATGGAATTGGAAAATTGTATAAGAGCATAAAGTCTTCATGTGATACAATATTTCCATGTTCATTAAAGAAATCCACAATGCATACATTTTTTTCAAACCATTTATACAAAAACAAGGACTTATTTCTAGAGGTGATGAGAAATTGTGACGGAAACATATTTTCGAAGCCAATAATGCTTGTTGATAAAAATTGGGACAGTTTAATTGGTCATTTCCCAGGTAAATAATTACATCTCAATAGGAAAGGTAAGCCTCCAAGTTTTTTAAAAATACAATGTGGAATAGAAAAAACATGAGTTTTCATTCTTTTGACAATTTCTTAACCAATTAAGTTTAAATGTACTGTGTACATCAAAAAAGTCTAACATCTCTAGACCACCGTCAACTCTTTTTCCTGATATAATGTCTTTTTTTTAACTTCAGATAAAATCGAGAAAAATCTTTTTGATTTCTTTGGAAAATTCAGAACTAACATAAAGGGAGAGAACTAAATAAACAAATCTAGAAAGACCCTCAGCTTTGGACAGCAAGACTCTGCCAAAAATAGAAAGATCCCTTTGAAGCAAATTATTCAAGATATTTCTTGTATCAGGTATAAACATAATTTAGCAGCTCTTCAATACTGTCATTGTGGAATGACTTCAAGTAGATCTGCTGGCAAAAATAAACAAACAAACAAACGGACCGGTTTTATAGCTGTGGCCTGTATCACGAAGCCAATTTGTGTACTTTTATAACTATATTCGTATAAAAACAAACTTTAATATACAGTATAAAGTATTTTAAAGTAATGAAGCATGCATATTATCTTTTGATCTTATTGTTAACCTATAAATAATTTAAATTCAGTTGATTCTGCATTGATATAGTTAGTAGCTGCCTTCTCAAACTTTCACTGCAGCAGTTTATTCCTGCCTTGTAAGTGTGTTTCAATTCATGACATTTTTTCATAATGATCTCGTCATCTTCAACAGGAAAGTGAATTGTGCTGATACTCGCGAGAAGTCAATCAAACTGATGATGCTTTCCATGTTCCGTGTGATTGGCTGTTTGCCACACGTGTCACACTTTCATGTGCACGCGCCTCACAAACTCTGGATCAAACCGGAGTTGACAGAGAAAGTTTATACCAAGCGTTGTGCTACAGCTGAACCTGATCTGGTTGGGTTTGTCTGGTTTTGTCAACTCAAAACTTACTCTGCAACCCAGTGTTTGTTAACCTTACTTCGTGGTACAGGCCACTGGTCTCCCAAGCTGGTTTTAAAGCTATTTTGACCACTTTTTGATTTTTAGAAATCAGGGCAGCCGATGATATGATGTAGATTTTTTTTGGCCAATATGTCTGGCCGTTTATTTCCACCTTCATGTCATAAAATCAAACAGTTATAAGTAATATACAGAAAATGTTCTGATACAGAAAATTGCTTCAATTAAACCTTTATGGAACAACACAAACCTCTCCAGTGCACTTGTATAATAATGTAGACGTTAAATATTACATACACAAAACAGGTCATCAAAAATCTTGTCAAATAACCTTTTGAATGAAAAAATGAAAGTTTTCATGCAAAACAACTTGCATAAATAAAAAATAATATAATAAATAATATAAACAAAAGAGTCAAAGGTTTTTTTTACTTTTTTAAAGAATTCTTTAAATCTCTGCTCACCAAGCCTGCAATTATTTAATTAAAAATACAGTAAAATCAGTAATATTGTGGAATTTTTTTTCCTATTTAAAATAACTGCTTTTTATTTGAATATATTTTAAAGTGTAATTGTGACCCTGGACAACAAAACCAGTCTTATGGGTCAATTTTTCGAAATTGAGATTTTTACATAATCTGAAAGCTGAATAAATACACTTTCTATAGATATATGAGTTGTTAGAATAGGACAATATCTGGCTGAGATACAACCGTTTAAAACTTTGGAATCTGAGAGCACAAAAAAATCAAAATATTGAGAAAATTGCCTTTGAAGTTGTTAATCAGGGGCACTGTGGCAGACCATCCACTCACAAAAATAAAGTTTTTATATATTTAAGGCAGGAAATTTACAAAATATCTTTATGGAACATGATCTTTACTTAATATCCTAATGATTTTTGGCATAAAAGAAAAATCGATAATTTTGACCCACACAATGTATTTTTGTCTTTTACTAAAAATGTTCCCGTGCTACTTAAGACTGGTTTTGTGATCCAGGGTCACAATTTATTCCTGTGATTTCAAAGCTGAATTTTCAGCATCATTACTCCAGTCACATGATCTTTCAGAAATCATTCTAATATTACACAGCCTATAACTGCTTAATAAGTGTGCACTGGGCACAAGCAATGACGACCTGGATGGGCAATGATGTCAGACCCATTTAATGAGGAAAATTAACGTGCTAAAGATTATGAGGGAACACAAATTTTAAAAAGACAATGACTCGCATTGATAAACTATTTGCAATAAACACTGCAATATTTCATGAAAAAAACAGGCATTGTAATTTTTTATTTCACTGGGACTTTAATTGTGTGTCTGTGTAGATTTATTTCATGCAAGTTCGTCATGCTAATGTGTTAACTTTTATCTTCAAGGTGAGCTAATTCATGGCTACAAGACTGGGTCAGTTGTAACAACAAGACTCAACACACAAACACAAACAATGTTTAAGTGTTCATGTTTAATTTTATTATGGTCAGTACTATGACAGAGTAACATACAGACAAACACGAATGTTAGCTATTCAGTTTTATAAGGATGATGCTAATGTAACACACACACACAGATAGTGTTAAATTGTTGAAGTGGATGCACATTTGCACATTTAATTCAGCTTTGTAACACACACACACAGTTATACTGAAAAGTCAGTGTTGAATATAAAGCCTTAATATCCATAATCTTTATTACATTATGTTACATATCATAATGGCCCCTTTTTGTGGTAAAATTTCCCTGATAAATCGTTGTCTGGTTAGGTCTTGAAATCGACTTCCCTATTTATTGAACGTTATTATTTACATAACTTAAATTAGTTCCAACTTACTGCTGATTGATTGTAAAGACAGCTGAAGCACAACATCCTGCGCGTCCTCTTCAGACGGGCCACGCCCCCTCTCGGTGACCCTCCACCTTCACTTTCTCCCCCGTGCGTCACTCAGCGTAGACAACGACGCTGTAGCTGAGAAGAGGTAAATATCAGACTAAAGCTCATCGCTGTGATTATTAGAACTGTGTGATTTGTATTATTTAGTTAAATGAAGTATTCTTGTTTTCCAGATCTACTTTACTTGGCACAGAGTTGACGGATAACGTTAGCTTAAAACTGCTAAAAGAATTCTTCTAATGTGGCGTGATTTAATACTGCGGTCAAGCCAGCCGCCACTTCGGAAACGACAGTCAAACTAGCCCTCACTCGGTTTTGTTATGTGCGCATATACTGCGCATTACGGTAAAAGCGGCTTTCGGGATTTCAAAATAAAGCGATCTATTTTGAACGTGGTTTCAGTCTGTCGATTGTGAATTAATTAAAATACAAATGCATTTAGAAAATTAAATATATTTATATATAATTTTACCCGTAAAACGATGTATGGTATTGAAAAAAGAACCTCAATTGCACTACAATTGAAGGCTTTAACCCAGGCCAAACGGGAAAGATTGACAGTTGTGTTGCTAGGTGGTTGCTAGGCTTTTTTAAGCTGTTTTTAAACTGCTAGGCAGTTTTTATATTTTTTACAACAATCTTATCCCACCTCAGTGTGTCACCTAAACAATATCAGGACTGTTCAATGTGGATTTTTTAATGTACAGAACTTCAAAATGGCCTATATGTATTATTATTTCTATAACTTCAGATCATAATTAAAAGAAAACTATCCGATTGCACAGACTCATTCCACTTTAACATGAGAGTAGACCACCTCAGTGTGTCACACAAACAATATCAGGACTGTTCAATGTGGATTTTGTAATGTACAGAACTTCAAAATGGCCTATATGTATTATTAGATCATAATTTAAAGAAAACTATCCGATTGCACAGACTCATTCCACTTTAACATGAGAGTAGACCACCCCAGTGTGTCACCTAAACAATATCAGGACTGTTTATTGTGGATTTTTGATTGTACAGGCCTTCAAAATTGCCTATATGTACTATTATTTCCATAACTTCAGATAATAATTAAAAGGAAACTGTCCGATTGCACACAATCAATCCACTTTAAAATGAGAGTAGACCACCTCAGTGTGTCGCCTAAACAATATCAGGACTGTTTATTGTGGATTTTTTATGTACCAATAGATTGATCGTAAACCTTCTCTCACCCAATATTAGAACTTTCACATACTCAACATCAATATAGTCTGATATAGATTTACAAAATAAAAGTAATTAAGGATGTGTGCTTTGTTTTCTGCCATATTTAAAATGTTTCTCTTTTTCAGTCATAACATGCCCAGAGCAGTGAACTGGCAGAGTATTACTAATCGTCTTCATGTTCTCAAATCTATAGAGATAGCCTTAGTTCAATTAATGAGACACCACCGGAAATGTTAACTTGATTATCCATTTGTTCAATTTTGACATAAAATAATTTCTAATGTTTATTTATGCCACTATACTATGTGTCTGTGAATGGCTGTGTAGATACTGAATCTTCGATACTAGTGACTCTTACATGTGCAGCAAGAATTGTTTTTTGTCCTTA
The DNA here is from genome assembly GCF_024868665.1 of Triplophysa rosa. Taxonomy (NCBI): domain Eukaryota; kingdom Metazoa; phylum Chordata; class Actinopteri; order Cypriniformes; family Nemacheilidae; genus Triplophysa; species Triplophysa rosa. Next base: position 1,504,097 of record NC_079907.1, read on the forward strand.
TTTTTTCGCTTTATTTTATACAGAACCATTGCATGTAATCAAAAACTTTTGTAGCCTATGGTGCCTCCATAACTATGAACCTGAAACCTTACATGTTATCAAACTAAGCTGTCAACATTATCGTCCATGGCTAGAATCAATTTGATTTTTTTATCACATATACTGCTTCCTGTGCTTTTAGCATCTTTTTTTTTTTAATTGAGTTTTAGGATTGAAATCTTAACATCTGTAAAAAATGTAACGGCTCATGAAGAAAATTGTGAACTCCAACTTTTATCTAAAATGAATTATCTTAGATTACTGCTACTTTGTTTTTATTTGTTGGAATGATATTAAAAATATTTACAATTTCTGCAAAATTTACAAGATTGTCTATACAAAAACACAAAGTGGAACTATATACAATAGTTTAAATGAAAAATAAAAAATTCAAATATTAAAATTTTGAAATAAAAATATTTTTTTACAAGAACACACACTGGAGCTATATGCAATAATTTAAAAGAAAAAGAACAATTTCAAATATGCACATTTTTAAATAAAAACAGAAGTAATGCAAACTAATGGATTTAAGAGCACACAACGCAGTTCCACATGTTAGCTCTGGCCTGTGTCAGCTTAGCTTTGGACATGCCCAGGCAGCATTCGTGGTACCACCTCTTGCACATGTCACATTGGATCTAGAGAGTATGAAGGTGGAAATAGCATGAACAGCTAAATTGAAATTGCTGGAGTGTAATTTTTTTACTTTTTTTATTTGCCTTTCATTAGTGAACAAAAAAATCACCCAATTTATCACTGGACGCACAGATCCAGCAGGCTTTGCCAGTGAACACATGTGCTAACGTTATGGTGCAATTTGAAGTTCTGTACATTAAAAAATCCACATTGAACAGTCCTGATATTGTTTAGGTGACACAATGAGGTGGTCTTCTCTCATTTTAAAGTGGAATGAGTCTGTGCAATCGGATAGTGTTCTTTAAATTATGATCTGAAGTTATAGAAATAATAATACATATAGGCCATTTTGAAGTTCTGTACATTAAAAAATCCACATTGAACAGTCCTGATATTGTTTAGGTGACACACTCAGGTGGTCTACTCTCATTTTAAAGTGGAATGAGTCTGTGCAATCGGATAGTGTTCTTTAAATTATGATCTGAAGTTATAGAAATAATAATACATATAGGCCGTTTTGAAGTTCTGTACATACAAAAATCCACATTGAACAGTCCTTATATTGTTTGTGTGACACTCAGGTGGTCTACTCTCATGTTAAAGTGGAGGAATGAGTTTGTGCAATCGGACAGTTTTCTTTAAATTATGATCTGAAGTTATAGAAATAATAATACATATAGGCCATTTTGAAGTTCTGTACATTAAAAAATCCACATTGAACAGTCCTGATATTGTTTGTGTGACACACTGAGGTGGTCTACTCTCATTTTAAAGTGGAATGAGTCTGTGCAATCGGACAGTTTTCTTTAAATTATGATCTGAAGTTATAGAAATAATAGTACATAGGCTATTTTGAAGTTACTGTACTTTAACAAATCTACATTGAACAGGTCCCTGATATTTGTTTGTGTGACACAAGCTGAGGGTGGTGTACTTCTCTATTTTAAGAGGGGATAGTCTCTGTGCAGATCGGAGAGTTTTCTTTAAATTATGATCTTAAGTAAATAAAATGAAAGGCCATAGGATATGTTCTGTACGATACATAAAACAAATCCCACATTGAATGGGCTCTGATATTGTTTTGTGTGACACACTTGAGGTGGTCTACTCTCATTTTAAAGTGGAATGAGTCTGTGCAATCGGAGAGTTTTCTTTAAATTATGATCTTAAGTTAAAGAAATAATAGGCCATTTTGAAGTTCTGTACATTAAAAAATCCACATTGAACAGTCCTGATATTGTTTGTGTGACATCAGGTGGTCTACTCTCATTTTAAAGTGGAATGAGTCTGTGCAATCGGATAGTTTTCTTTAAATTATGATCTGAAGTTATAGAAATAATAATACATATAGGCCATTTTGAAGTTCTGTACATTAAAAAATCCACATTGAACAGTCCTGATATTGTTTAGGTGACACACTGAGGTGGTCTACTCTCATTTTAAAGTGGAATGAGTCTGTGCAATCGGACAGTTTTCTTTAAATTATGATCTGAAGTTATAGAAATAATAGGCTATTTTAAAGTACTGTACATTAAAAAATCCACATTGAACAGTCCTGATATTGTTTGTGTGACACACTGAGGTGGTGTACTCTCATTTTAAAGTGGAATGAGTCTGTGCAATCGGACAGTTTTCTTTAAATTATGATCTGAAGTTATAGAAATAATAGGCCATTTTGAAGTACTGTACATTAAAAAATCCACATTGAACATTCCTGATATTGTTTGGGTGACACACTGAGGTGGTGTACTCTCATTTTAAAGTGGAATGAGTCTGTGCAATCGGACAGTTTTCTTTAAATTATGATCTGAAGTTATAGATATAATAGTACATATAGGCAATTTTGAAGTACTGTACATTAAAAAATCCACATTGAACATTCCTGATATTGTTTGTGTGACACACTGAGGTGGTGTACTCTCATTTAAAGTGGAATGAGTCTGTGCAATGGACAGTTTTCTTTAAATTATGATCTGAAGTTATAGAATAATAGTACATATAGGCATTTTGAAGTACTGTACATTAAAAAAATCCACATTGAACATCCTGATATTGTTTGTGTGACACCTGAGGTGGTGTACTCTCATTTTAAAGTGGAATGAGTCTGTGCAATCGGACAGTTTTCTTTAAATTATGATCTGAAGTTATAGAATATAATAGTACATATAGGCAATTTTGAAGTACTGTACATTAAAAAATCCACATTGAACATTCCTGATATTGTTTGTGTGACACACTGAGGTGGTGTACTCTCATTTTAAAGTGGAATGAGTCTGTGCAATCGGACAGTTTTCTTTAAATTATGATCTGAAGTTATAGATATAATAGTACATATGGATTTTGAAGTACTGTACATTAAAAAATCCACATTGAACAGTCCTGATATTGTTTGGTGACACACTGAGGTGGTGTACTCTCATTTTAAAGTGGAATGAGTCTGTGCAATCGGACAGTTTTCTTTAAATTATGATCTGAAGTTATAGAAATAATAGGCCACATAGGCCATTTTGAAGGCCTGTACATTAAAAAATCCACATTGAACAGTCCTGATATTGTTTGTGTGACACATTGAGGTGGTCTACTCTCATTTTAAAGTGGAATGAGTCTGTGCAATCGGACAGTTTTCTTTAAATTATGATCTGAAGTTATAGGAATAATAGGCTATTTTAAAGTACTATACATTAAAAAATCCACATTGAACAGTCCTGATATTGTTTAGGTGACACACTGAGGTGGGTATCTCTCATTTTAAAGTGGAATGAGTTTGTGCAATCGGACAGTTTTCTTTAAATTATGATCTGAAGTTATAGAAATAATAATACATATAGGCCATTTTGAAGTTCTGTACATTAAAAAATCCACATTGAACAGTCCTGATATTGTTTGTGTGACACACTGAGGTGGTGTACTCTCATTTTAAAGTGGAATGAGTCTGTGCAATCGGACAGTTTTCTTTAAATTATGATCTGAAGTTATAGATATAATAGTACATATAGGCAATTTTGAAGTACTGTACATTAAAAAATCCACATTGAACATTCCTGATATTGTTTGTGTGACACACTGAGGTGGTGTACTCTCATTTTAAAGTGGAATGAGTCTGTGCAATCGGACAGTTTTCTTTAAATTATGATCTGAAGTTATAGATATAATAGTACATATAGGCAATTTTGAAGTACTGTACATTAAAAAATCCACATTGAACATTCCTGATATTGTTTGTGTGACACACTGAGGTGGTGTACTCTCATTTTAAAGTGGAATGAGTCTGTGCAATCGGACAGTTTTCTTTAAATTATGATCTGAAGTTATAGATATAATAGTACATATAGGCAATTTTGAAGTACTGTACATTAAAAAATCCACATTGAACATTCCTGATATTGTTTGTGTGACACACTGAGGTGGTGTACTCTCATTTTAAAGTGGAATGAGTCTGTGCAATCGGACAGTTTTCTTTAAATTATGATCTGAAGTTATAGATATAATAGTACATATAGGCAATTTTGAAGTACTGTACATTAAAAAATCCACATTGAACATTCCTGATATTGTTTGTGTGACACACTGAGGTGGTGTACTCTCATTTTAAAGTGGAATGAGTCTGTGCAATCGGACAGTTTTCTTTAAATTATGATCTGAAGTTATAGATATAATAGTACATATAGGCAATTTTGAAGTACTGTACATTAAAAAATCCACATTGAACATTCCTGATATTGTTTGTGTGACACACTGAGGTGGTGTACTCTCATTTTAAAGTGGAATGA
>NC_079907.1:1509322-1517508 GCF_024868665.1 Triplophysa rosa
GTGACACACTGAGGTGGTATAAGAGTGTTGTAAAAAATATAAAAACTGCCTAGCAGTTTAAAAACAGCTTAAAAAAGCCTAGCAACCACCTAGCAACATAACTGTCAATCTTTCCCATTTGGCCTGGGTTAAAGACTTCAATTGTAGTGCAATTGAGGTTCTTTTTTCAATACCATACATCGTTTTATGGGTAAAATTATATATACATATATTTAATTTTCTAAATGCATTTGTATTTTAATTAATTCACAATCGACAGACTGAAACCACGTTCGAAATAGATCGCTTTATTTTGAAATCCAAAAAGCCGCTTTTACCGTAATGCGCAGTACTTGCGCACATAACAAAACCGAGTGAGGGCTAGTTTGACTGTCGTTTCCGAAGTGGCGGCTGGCTTGACCGCAGTGATTTAATCATCATCAGTGAAAACACTTTTTAACTGTTTACTTCATTCATGGATCTAACGTTAGTTTGTTTGTTTCACGAAAATGCTAGTTGTGTGTTTATATAGATTTTCAGAAATGTGATGCTGTTCAGTGCAAGAAATGGTCTAATTAGTTCTAAGCCTCTTTATTTAGCACGACGCATATAGCTTGTTTTATTAGCTTGTGAATGTGACGAAAATAAAATAAAACGGCACCAGATCAATTGCCAGTTATCTTAGTAGACAGTGCCAAACATTTTTATCAAATAAAATCAAAAAAGTTAGTTACTTTTTCATGATTATTATTATTTGTGATGTAATTTTGGAAGAATTCTTTATATTGATGCAAGAATAAATCATTTAATGTTTAACAATTCTACAGGAGTTGGATCATGGGTGATATCAGTATTGTGCTGTTGGTCTTGCTGGTTTGGAAATTCACAGCTGCCTGTGATACTGATCCTGGTAATAGAATAAATTAATCTTGAATTCATCTGGATTCTGCAGTTAAATTGAAATACTGTAGGTTAAATTAGTTTTACATAAACATTTCATGTTGACATTGCTGACATGTTGAGATGTCTGTGATTTAAGTCTAAATGAAGAAAGCCTAGCTTGAAATAATTTCTAAATCATACAGTAAATCTTCATCTGTTTATTAAGACAAATGACTATTTATGTTCAGTTGCGGTTTACATTACATCGAATATAATCTTTTTTTTTGGCAGATTTCTTTAAACAAGCCTGTAAAGATGTGACTGGACATGTGGGAAAAGAATTAACTCTAAACTGCACAGTCAGTTATAGCAACAGATGCCGCATGGTGTTGTACAAGCTTATTAATAAGGACAAAGAGACAACAATCTGTAGAGAATTTGCAAGCAAACCTGATCAACAGCACTTCTCTTGTACTTACACTGCAAATAAAGTCATGTCAGCAACATTCATGTTTTCTTTGCAAGCTAACTGTGGATGTATAACAACAACATTCACTGTGAACACAGGTACAGTTTAAGTGTATATAACACTGAATTTAACTCACATTGTTTATACAATAATGTTGTAACAGTAATGTTGTAATATAATATATATTTCATATCTGTTGGCAGGTGGCTCAAATAGAATTAAGGGAGACCCTACAAAAGAAACTTCAGACCTAACAGGTATTAACTTAATCAATTAATTATTGATCATTGATTTCTGGCTTATTGGAACTCTGAAAATGACAAAAGAAATGAAAAGATCTTGTTTAGCATATTCCATTTTAATTGACCATCATTGATAGTTTTAGCTAGTTGAATCATTAAAGAAAAACCTATGTACCATTTGTCAGAAAACCGCACAACCCACAAAAATATATTTTTAAATATACCATTTTAAGTAGAGAGATATGTTAGTAAAACAAAAATAATAAAATGATAAATAACTTTTTGGACAAATGTAAATTGATCTGATTCATCTGGCTATCTCCAGTCTACTATGCTGAGGTTCTTTATACTGTATACATTTTTCTCATGATTGAATGCACCTACAAAGACCTTTTTATTTTTTAAAACAATAAGGTAAAGCTGGTATTGCCGTCATCGTGGCCGCCATAAGCTGTTTTATCATCTTCGTCATGGGATTCGTTCTTATGAGAAAGCACGACAAGAACACTTATGGATTTCAGAAGAACTGTGTGTGTGACGACAACATAAAAAAACTTGCAGATACAGAAACAGTGTGACAGCATGTTGTTTCTATAAAAGATTATTATCAAAGTGATGACTTATAGTTATTGCTTTGTTACTGCTTACTTCTCTCATTTATCAGACGTTTCACTCTTGCATTGTGTTTTTTACTTTTTCAAACTAGCTTTATGCTGATTTTCATAGCACATACAGAGTTTATTTTAAGTAAATACAATAAAATGAATCATAATTTGTCACATTTTCTACAGATCTATGTCTCTTTTTACAATCTAAATGTCCGTTGTATTGTTGAATTGTATCATAATACAGTGAATAAGAATTGTGTTCTGATGATTCAGAACTGAATAGACATAATAACTGAAAACAAAACCTCATAAATGTGATGTAATGCTATTCATGATCTGCTGTGATTTCTTCAGATCATGTTTCATTCTTTTGGAAAACCCCAACAAAAAGAAAGAAAGGAGATTGAAATGAAGAGCTTGATGTTTATGTGGTTTGAAATTCTTTCAGTATGTTGAAAGTTTCTATTTTAGATGCGTGACTTGCATGGAGACCTTGTTTAACTTCACTTTAACTTAATTGTTCACTTATTCACAGGTTACATTTGGGTTAAGCAATTTGGTTTTATTTTACATCCTAATTCAGTGTATTTTTCAGGTTTACTAAAGTAATTGTTTAATTGTCCGACATTTTCAAGATACATTTTTTAGAATATAGGCCTACATGTTTTTTCCTATCCATATTGTAGAATTTTAGTAAATGTTTTACCAAAATATGAATAGCACATTTTTTTGTTAATGTTATTTAACGGAGTTTTTACATATTAAATTCATTTAAAATGAACTTAATTGTCACATGAATTAGTGTTCTTTCATGTTTCATTACATAAAAGATCATGGGTGCTGTTGCAATTGGTGTTGTTCTACTGGTCCTGCTGGTCTCTGAAAATGATGGTAACATCATGAATTCATTCATTTTTAGTTATTTTTACGAGTGGATGTGGCTTGAGGGTCAGGCAGTAAAGTACAGACGCTTGATCATGTACAGTAGACACGCCTTCATTAAGCGAGAGAAAGAGGAATAGTATAGCTGCACTGTAAAAAAAAGACTTATTTTATAAAAAAATTCTGTTTATTTTACATATATTCCACGTATAATGTCATTATAATGTGCATTGATGTTGAATGTGATAGTGTATTATAACGCTGATTTATGTCTAAATCATGTCAGATCAGACACAGTATCTGCAATGTAAGCAATTGTTAAGATCACTCAATTCTTCTACCAGTTCACCAGGCACTTACCTTTGTGTTTTTAAGAGAAGTGGATGAATTCACGTGATGTAAATCCGACAGATCTCAGACCGCGGCAGAAACAAACATGGCGGCGCCCGCTTATACAGTAGCTCAACTAACGTGATCATTATAAAAGTGTTTAAACACCAAAACACACTCAGATGCCCATATTTGACAATCGGAATGTCAGATATTTCATTACATAGTTAACAGTTTGTGAATTGTCGCTATGGAAATGTTAAAGTGATAGGCTACCTTAACGGTCACGTTGGAAAAGCTAGTCAAACACTCTAACTAGTCACTGTAGCTTGTCAAACACTGAAACGGGTGTCAGGTGTAGCCAAGCTTCAGGAATATGGTTTCACAGCCAAAAGGCAGAAAAAGTGAAAAGCACTCTAGTGGAGACAAATACAAACAACATTTTTGTTCTTTAGTGGTTATTTTATTTTGTTATTTTTTCTGTTAATTAAGAGTTTCAGAAAACATTGTTTGGTCTTATAAGATAACTTAAAAAATGCACTGAAGAGTTATAGATGGTTGATTATTTGTCTAAGTAAGTATCAATTTTTCATAGATTAAAAATAGCTTTTAAAATACGCAAACTGGCAATAGTATGTAAAGTGGTTCAAAACATCTCCCTTTAAAACGCTATTGGTTAAAGGAATATGACTTGGCCTGAAAAAAAAATCAGTCAGAAGAATTTTTTTCACTTTAATCCATGAATGTAACTGGATGTGTGGGAAAAGAATCAGCTCTTAACTGTGAAGTCTCTTATCCCGACAAAACATGCTGCATGATGATGTTCAAGTTTATTAATAGCCTACACTAGACATAACAATTTATAGAGAAGAGTTTAGAAAGGATTTTAGGAAGGATCCCTGTCCAAACATTTTGTTAACAAAATGTTATATGTTCTCTGTTACACTTTCATTACAGTTAGAAAAATACTCAGATCGGGGCTCTGCTTGCGTCATTGCAATACTTGAATACGCCACACGGGCGCGCAGGCGCAAAACGCATGTTCTTTTGCCATTTGCTCAGAACATAACAATTCCCTCCCCTCCAGCATTGAGGTACCCATTGTACACTGTAAAAAATGTCTGTAAAATTAACTGTGAAATTCTGTAAAATCCTGACATCAATATTTTGTAAACAGGAAAACAAGGAAGTTTTTTAAATTTACAGTAATATTTAGTAAAGGCAAACAATAATGTTGTAAAACACCGAACCAAACAAAAATGTTAATTTGACAGTAGGAATATGTTAAAATAACCATATTTGTTTGTATATAGACAAATTTCAGTAATTTATTCAGAGAAAAATTGTAAAGCACCCCTGAAAGTTATGATTCTGCTGTTCATCATCTGCAAACAGAAGACAGTCAAGACAACAAAGGCATAAAGGTAAACTCTGTTTTCAATACTCTGAAATCTTTTCATGTTTGCCATCCTGGACTCCCACCATGTTTGGCCCATGACATATTTGAGGGTGTCTTATCCTATGATGTTGCATTGTTCTTGAAGCATTTCATTAAGAAGAAGCATTGGCTTACATATTCAACTTTGAACCGGCGCATCAAGCAGTTCAAGTACAAAGGAACTGATGCTCTCACAAAGCCATGTGCTGTCAACTCTGAGGTGCCCAAGCTTTCTGGGCAAGCCATTCAAAACTGGAATTTCTTAAGATTGCTTCCTGTATTAATTGGTGACAAAGTGCAAAATCCAGAAGATGATGTGTGGCAATTAACTCTCCAACTTAAAGATATTGTTGATTTGATTTGTGCACAAAAGATTTCAACAGCACAGGTAGCCTATCTTGACATGCTAATCCAAGAATATTTGGAATCAAGAAAGTCTTTATTTCCTCACAGTCCACTGAAACCAAAACATCATTTCTTACGGCACTATCCAGCACTAACTTTACAATTTGGCCCCTTGATTAGATTATGGACGATGCGCTTCGAAAGTAAACACAGCTACTTCAAGAGATGTGCTAGGCATTTGAAAAACTTCAAAAACATCTGCATGACCTTGTCTGAAAGACATCAGGGCCCGGTTGCATAAAGCACCTTAAGTTTTTCCCTTAAGTATGACACTTAAGGGGTGATTTTCCTTTACCAAAGACAATAGGAGAATAACTTAAGTAAAACTTAAGGTATACTTAAGGACACACTTAAGGGAAAATTACACTTAAGGTGCTTTATGCAACCGGGCCCAGATGTTTCAGGCATATCTTTCAGCTGGACCAGGATGCAGTCAACTTCTGCAAGTCAAAGACAGTTGCACATTTTACCCCAGCCTTTACAGTGATGCAATCAAACATGCAGTCAGAGAGTTTAGCTTTTCAGAAACAAGTACTTGTGTATCCACAGACATAGTGTATAAAGGCACATCATATAAAAAAGGACATTTTCTTGTGTCAAAAAATGATGAGTCCATTGAGTTTGGAGAACTACTCATTATGTTAATTCATAATGATGCCACTGTGTATTTTGTGATCGAAATACAGAAAGCCGACTATCATTCTGAGTACCATCTGTACTCTGTGACAAAACAGAGCAGGAGGTTGCAATGTCTTAACATGAATGACCTGGTCGATTTTTATCCGTTACCATCATACAATGTTAACGCACATCAAGTCATTCCACTGAAACACAGTGTGTTGTAGAAATAAAGGTCAAAGTGGTGGACAAACCATACTAAATATGCTTGTGCATAGTTAACAAAAAATTCTCAAACACATTGTATACTCAAAAAAAGTATAGCACCTCTTATAAATGCACAGTGTTCCTTCACTGAGAGTCTAATTACTGCTTGCTTGTTTCCAGAAATGACTGACTCTGAGAGAACTTTTCTTCACACCGACATCAAAAAGATTTTACCTGACCTTCCAGAGTTGACAATAAACATTTTAGAAGAGACCTTGCAGTCTCTGGGTGTAGAGACATGTGATGATTTTAAGTTTATCGAGGAAGCTGATTTGCTGTCTGCGCTGAGGCCAGTTCAAGCCCGTAAAGTCCTTGCAGCTTTGAAGCTGTCATGTAAGTCATTTATTGCAGTAAAGAATGTAAACAGTGCCCAATGTAGCTGGCATAAAATATCTAAAGGTTGGAAATATAAAAATCTTCACATTGTATAAATTGTGCTTTTGTGTGTTTTTGCAGGTCAGACTCCTGAAAGCAGCAGCTCATCAGTTGATGCCTTGCCAGGACCTTCCACAACCTTGCAGTCATTTTCACCCCAAAGTTCACCATCAACCTCTTCCATCAACTCCCAAAGCCCTAACACAGATTGGGTGGACACCTTTCATGTACCATGGGATAAGTTACCACAGGAACTGATGCAGTTATTAGAGTGTGGGAAACGACCACGTCCACAAATGAGAAGAGAGATGGTCCGGATTGTAGTTCATGAGATGATGCGAAAAAATCCCTGCCCAGGTAAAAGGAGCACTACTGAAGTTGCCAAAAAGATGGTAGCGAAATATCCTAGATCTCTGCAAGACATAATAGAGGGAGATGTGATTGGCCCAGGGTACCACTCTTTGGTTAAGCAACTGCAATATAGGATTGAAAACGTGAAACGATCAACGACCCCAAAATTAAGAAAACGAAAGCGTCCCAATAATGAGTCTGACACAGATGAAGTCCCTCCAGAACAGAGAGCAGCAATGCAGGATACGTATGGCTGCATTAACTGGGATTTAAAATCCCTTCCTCTTGGAGAGACCCCAGATAGTCAGCGACAAAAGAAAGAACAACTGAAGATGATGTTTCAGCAAAATGATACAAATACAGATGAGGTCAAACGTCTGATGAAGTTGACTTTCTACACACAGCGTAAACAAGTGAACCAGGGGGATAATATAAAATGCCTTCTGGAAGAGTGGCCATTTTGGTTCAACGAACTTGGAATGGCAGTCCACTTCAAGGAACTTACTGGAATTGGGCTTAAAGAAACTTTTACACGGAATTTGACTCTGAAGGGAGAACGACTCTTGAACTACTTCAATACTGTTGGTGTGGACAAGAACAAAAAGTTCCTGCAGGCTGTAACAACCCTGAAAGTGATGAGGGGGGAGCTGAGTGATTGCTCTGTAGATGTCAAAGTATATGCAAAACATAAATAAATCAGCCATAAAATGTATGTAATATACTGTCACAAGCAAATATGTCCTCCAGAAAAGATTTAAAAGGGAATTCTGATAAACCATCACTGCATCTGCACACACAAGACTGACTCCAGACCAGCTGCTGATGTAAAACAATACGAACACCTCCTCTTTTCATGAAAAGTCCAGTCTACATGATCTATCTTCTGAACTGATACCTATTTACATTTACACAAAACGTCAATACACGTGAAGACAGATCACTTCAGACCGAACAACACACATATGATCTCATAAGTGCGATCAGGTAAGAAATCTGCCCTGCTAAAGTACTTTCCACACATCGGTTGCTGTATGACACAAGTGTTTCAGACAACTGACCGTGTTAATAAACTTGAAACGTGAATGTTAATTAAACTCTGGGGTGTCTAATATGATTTACTGTACCATCAATGTCTTTACAGAAGGTTGTAAAGGTCCAAACCAGCAAGAGTAGAACACTACAGCACTCATGATCCAACACCTGTAATGAAGAATTGTAGAACAATAATTCATATTTCAATGTAAAGTATTTAATTTAAACGTACTTAAACATGTTACGATGCAAGTCATACAGTCATAATGTAAATGCAAAATTATGCATTCAATTTATTTATTCAAAAC
>NC_079907.1:1518495-1615995 GCF_024868665.1 Triplophysa rosa
CACAGATAAGCTAACTGAATAGAATTAGTAAATCATACAGTAAATAGTCATGTTTTACATTTATTTTATGTATTAAGATAAAATTGTCTATTTTTTGATACAGTTGCTGTTTACCGTATATTGAATGTAAACTGTTCTTTTGCAGATATCACACGTGAAGATGTGACTGGACGTGTGGGGGATAAACTAACTCTCACCTGCAGAGTCTCTGATCAGAGCGACACATGCTGCATGAAGATGTACATGTTTACGAGTACAGCAGACAATGAAACAATCTGTAAAGAAACGTTTAAAAGTGTTCCCTAAATGTGATTGCTTATTTTTTTAATCAAGATAAAACATGGATTGCCGTCATCAGGGCTGCCATATGCTGTTGCATCATCTTTGTCATGGGATTCATTCTTATAAGAAAGCCAACACATCCAGAGGAACTGTAACGTGTGTGTGTGACAAAAACATCAGTAAACCTACAGATACATATCCATGAGTCCTTGGTCAAAATGTATTTATGACAAAAGTGAAAATGCTTCAGGTTTTTTTTGCTGCTTATTCATATGGTAGAGTAAAGGAGACAGCATTTCAACCTTGGTGTGTAAACATGATATTAAGATGAACAGACAAGCAAGGTATGTTTACTAATCTCATTTATCAGACATTTCATTCTACATTTGATGGGTGGTGATATAAATGTGTATTTAAACTTTCTTACTCTACTTTTTCAAGCTATTTTTTATATTGTACATGTACAGTATAAAGTTATTTTTCCTCTTTCCTAAAGTTCTGTTGTGTTGTGTGTATATTTTGGTGTAAGCTGGCACAGTGATTAACATTGGGTGTGATTAACTTTGGGGGATGTATCATGGGAAATGGAAAAAACATGTTTAACAACTGACAAAGGAAAACTGAAACTCAAGGAATGGGGAAGGGATAACAAGAAACACATGGACATCTAATTACCATAGCAACAATGTAGGGAAACAGACTCATGACAATATTTCTTGTTTATGCAGGTATGTCACTTTTTATTCTCTTGTTGTGTGACTTTGTGTTCTGTGAATTAGGGTGTGTTAACATTAGTTAGCAGTTCAAGTCAACGTTTGTTCTTGTAATATCAGTGCAATAATGGATGACATAACCAATGCTGGTCCAACGATGGTCCGGAAGGACTTCCAGGTCAGTTTTTAACACTGCACAAACGTTTGAAAATGCAATCGACAGAACATTTACAACCAAATCAAAATGGTAATCAAATATCTTTAAGAAATATTTGTAAATGTTATATTGAAAAACAATAAAAAATTTAAAGAGCTTCTGGACCAGTGTTCACATTTTGCGAAGTGGTCTATATAGTATAGTGATTTGATATGCACTCTTAAAAATAAAGGTGCTCAAAAATGCCAAATAAACAACCATTTTTGGCTGTAGTGTTCCGTTAAGACATTTTGACACCCACAGAACCTTTCTGTTTCACGGGAGGTTCTTTGTAGTTAAAAAGGTTCTTTAGACTATAAAAAGATAAGAAAGAAATGGTTCTTCTTTAGTTACCCAAAACAATTCTTTATGGCATCACTGTGAAGAACCTTTTGTAGCACAGTTTGAAAACAGCAGGCTATGGATGATGCAATCTTAACTGTGAGTGGGAAAGGAAGTTTGTGGTATCTTCATGGACAGCCAGAATTGTTTTATGAGTGAGGGAAATGCAAGAAGTAGTTTGTCAAGGGCGCTGTAAGGGGGTAGAAAGTTAGGATGATTCTAAGGGCCCACACACTTTTGAGGGCCCTCCGTGACCGTAAGAGACCCAGACCGGTGTCACGGATTGGCAGAAGAACCCAAGCGCAGGCAGGCAGTGAAGGGATTAAACAAGATATATTTATTACTTTACAAAAACACAAACTAAACACCCTCGATGGGGGAAAAACGAAACTAAGAAATATATATACACAAAACAAAAGACTTCCCACGTGGGGGCAAAACGTAAAACCAAAAAGAAGCAAAAACCTAACTCAAAAACTCGACCAAACGTCTCACAAAAAACACGACAGGGTAAACACACAAAACTCACACATCAAGGACAAGGCAGAGACCAGGAACCAGGGTAACACCACAAACACAACGCATACACAACGTAATACACGAGCACAGGACAAAGAAACAAGAGGTATATAGGGAAGACAAACGAGGGATAATTACACGGGGCAGGTGTGAGACATTAAACACTCAGGGAAAGATCACAAGGAAACGAGAGGAGCGGGGCCAATGACAAGACACTGGAGAGAACGTATATTATTGTCAAACGGACAATAATATGTTTCTCTCCACACATAACCAAAGACTTTGTCATGGCTCTGCTACAGGACCAAGAAAAACATGACTAAATGAAGCAGAGCCATGACAACCGGGGCCCACAGTATCCTATAGCTATAGTGGCGCCCATGTGGCAGGGCATATTTCCTTCTGATCAACTCTCACAAGCTTGTACAGACCCAGGTGCAGTACACTTACTTTTCCCCTATGTGTGCTCTTAAGTTCAAAAGTTTAGGAGCACATAAAAAACTTTCGGGGTAAAATGAAAAGTCTCATTGCTATGAGTAAATACAAAGAAACGCTTACCTTAATACTGTATGATGCTGAAATTTTACTTTTTTATGCATTTAATAATTACGTAAAGACTCTCTTTAGAAATGAATACAAGGATGCACTCATTTAAATGGAAGCACCACCACACCAAACCACTTTATTTCATTTATATGATTTTTTCATCTGTAAACCAGCAACTAACTCACAAACAATCTTTATTTGTAATCATTCAGATTGACAGTCCCTATCAAATCTGCTAACAGAGAGCTTTAAGGATGAAATGGGTATGATTTCATATCACCATTTATAACTGTGTGAGAATACTCAACTCCTATAATTAACCTCACAGTTTTACCTCACCATAAAATAAACAACACGCACATATATGTGTTAAAGCAGGAAACTGATGCATCTTTCAACATGATAATCTTTACATTTCAACAAAGAGAACAAAATAGAGAAAACAATGTGCATGAAACATAACAAAAAACATAAACTACAATGATGATAAAAAAGCTTCTTGAAAAGGTTTTGCTCCTGGATGTATTTAAAATTAAGCAAGCCTGTGGTTATATTTGTGGTTCACATGTGTGAAGACGCTGCTGGTGTGAAACAGACTTTATTTTCTGCAGAACTGAGAGGAGGTTGTCTTCTGACTCACATTAAAGGGTAAAAGTGTTGTTTGTTTTAAACTAAAACTGTTTCTTTCTTTTGTATGAGTGCATTGGTGTGGCTCATTTATTAAAAATAAAATGCATGTTTGTTTTTTACATTTGTTGTGGGTTTATGACTCAACTTGTGTGAATTACATCTTACCATGTTTAACTCATTTTAAATGAAATAGTTTCAGTTCAAATATGAATGAATGTTATTCGATTCTTCACTATACAGGAGTTGGATCATGGGTGGTGTTCTGCTGGTCTTGCTGGTTTGGATCTTCACAGCTTCCTTTAAAGCTGATGGTAATGATTTCATCTTAGAAACCCCAGGATTTATGGTTAAACAAATTTACCTTTAAAAGGTGAAGTTTTATGCGACCGTACGGCCTCAAGTGTGCGATCCATCTTCACGTGTATTGTGGCTATATGTGAATTAGTTGAGTGTCATTTAGTAAAGATTCAGAAGATGGATCATAGACTGCACCCTTCATTAGTTTCGGTTAGGACAGACTTGTGTGAGCAAATGAGATGATGCAATAATGGATGACAAATATAAGAAAAACAGAATTAACTTCAAATCATTTTAGAGGACAAATAAATTCAGTCCCTTTGTGAAATAAACACTGTTTTTGTTTAGTTAGCAACTGTTTAGTTGCTGTTTACTTGAAAGTTGAAAGTAAAATATTATAACTATTTTAAACAGATTCTCTGAATATGACCTGTGANTTGTTTAGTTAGCAACTGTTTAGTTGCTGTTTACTTGAAAGTTGAAAGTAAAATATTATAACTATTTTAAACAGATTCTCTGAATATGACCTGTGAAGATGTGACTGGAGATGTGGGGGATAAATTAACTCTCACCTGTAGAGTCTCTGATGAGGACAACACATTCTGCATGATGAAGTACAGGTTTGTGAATAAGGACAAATACACAACAATCTGTAGAGAGAACTTCACAAGTGATCCCTATATACAGTTGACCAGCATCTCATGTCCTTACACTGCAAAATGAAGCCATGACATCAACATTCAAGGTCATTATACAAACACACATGGAGCAAAATCAGCAGAATTCACCGTGAACATAACAGGTACAGTTTAAAAAAGGAAACCAAACAGATCCTTCATTGGGTGCTGTGTGGTGATGTTATATTATTTTAGTAACTATGTGGTGATTATTTAATTCTTAAATAACATTATTTAAGGGTTTTTTTGTTTTGTTTTTTAATGCAATGAAATTTTAATCTTTTTAACATATGGTGTAGCAATACATGGTATTGTTGGTTATTATTTACTGAGTTANAATTTTAATCTTTTTAACATATGGTGTAGCAATACATGGTATTGTTGGTTATTATTTACTGAGTTGGTTATTATTTGAGTCATTATAATGCAATAAAATCAATAAAGATTTGTAAAACGCTCAAAAGATTGTTGTCTGACAGTTCCTTTTCAGTTTTAAGATCTATTGTATTGTAAACTGTATCACTTTCTTTAGCTCTTTAGTTTCTCAGTCTTATCTATCTAACATTCACTCGACTAAAGATGATGAAGAATGTTTTTATTGTTTAGATTATTTAATATGGGTCAGTGGTTTTTAGCTTGTCTAGACTCAGAACACGATGTTGCCTTTAAAATTATGCAAAAAATGTCTTGTAAATTATAGGAAAATCTTATATAAATGTGATATAATATTATTTATGATCTGCTGTGACTTTTTTCGGATCCTGCTTTCTTTTGGAAAAACTCAAGAAAAAAAGGAAGGAAATTAAAATATGTTGCGCTTGAAATTCAAGTTGTCTGAATTCCTTTTAGGACGTTTCTATTTTTGGTGTATGACTGCACACCTTAAATGTTCACTTATTCAATACTGTGTGATTTTTTGCACTTACTGTATTACCAAAAGAAGATTGAAGATTGTTTTCCTGTATAGCACTAGATATAATATGAAGGGCTGATTTACTGTAATATTTAACCAGGTTTAAGACAAGGAGGTGTAAGCAATTTGTGTTTTGCAGCTTTGGGGGAGTAGCCTTATGAGTCTGGCTCTTTACTGTCATCGTATGAGAGAGAAAGAAACACAACCCAAGACTAAATACCTTTGAGCTATTTGAGGTCATTGTGAAAGTGGAAGTGTTTATCTGCGTGTGCGCCAGCAGGTTTGTTTTGGTCTCAGTATTTTCTCTCAAATTTCTTCTTTTCTCATAATTTTAACTGTATTTGTTTTATGCCATGTACGATCTCGTGTTGATGGTTGAGAGTCGTTAAAGCTGTGTCCTGTCACTTTAAGAGAGACGAGAGAATCGTTAAACCTGTGTCCTGTCACTTTAAGAGAATGTCTTTTCTCAGTTCACTTCCGTGTCAGCGGACGTTTTCAAGTCTACGCAGGAGTTACGAGGCATTAATATTCGAAGTAATATTCTTTTGTTTTATGATATTTGTTTGAGACTAAATATGTTTCATATTCTGTTGAACATACTTTGTGATGTGGGTTTATAAACATGTACGCGACCGATCTTTTATTAGTGTGGCGTTTGCCAACGATAACACAATACAGTAGACACAAAATACAAGTTTGTGTTTTTGCGTGTGTCTGGTAATATGTATTATATTTGTTTTGTGACTTCTTTGTTATACTTCTCATCTTCTTATTGTGTAGGCTATCATTTATATCTTATTTCCTATTTTAGCAGCTACCAGAATGGACCTGTGTATGAAAAAGGATCATTTTGAAAGTGAAAGTGAAAGTATTTAAGCGCTCGCTGTGATCTTGAATCTCTACAGAGAAGACAGACAGTAAGTGTTCACAATCACTACTGGACCTTTAACTACAGGACAATCATCACATTTACATTTAATAACCTATAATCATCTGAATGCATGCTTTAAACGTTTTGTAAATACTTTGATAATACCTTGAATAAAAAGCAAGTATATGTGAAACACATTTTTGTGGGTTTGTGACTAAACATTTTCAGATGTTATTAAGATTTTCAGTCCTTCATTGCAGGAGTTGAATCATGGGTGATTTGAATATTATTCTACTAGTCCTGCTGGTTTGGACCTTCACAGCTGTCTGTAAAGCTTATGGTAATATAATGAATTCATGATTTCATTAACTCTGAATCTATGATTAAAAATTGTTTATCTTTTATCACACTTTAGGAGTGAAGTTTATAAACACAGTCAGTTGTGCGACCCACAAATCACCTGTCATATAGCAAACATAGTGGAAAGTAATTTGGCAGGACAGATTTTTGAGGTCATGTACTGACAATGTATTGAAGATGGGTATTGAGACTTTGTGTACTGTATGTGGCTCAGTTAGTACTGAGTTACACTGTAAAAAAAATCAACTATTTCAACTTAAAGACCTTATATCAAAAGCGGCCTTAAAGGGATGGCCTTAAAATGAAAATTTTGTCATTATTTGCTCACCCTCCAGTTGTTACAAACCTGTATACATGTTGTTGTTGTGCTGAACACAAATGAAGATATTTTAATAGCCGTTTTGGGTCACCATTGACTCCCATTGTAGAACAAAAGACTGCTATAGGAGTTAATAGTGACCCAAAACAGCTTAGTTACAAACTTTCATTAAAATATCTTCATTTGTGTTCAGCACAACAAAGAAATGTACACCATTCAGTTCAATTCAATTTTATTTATATAGCGCTTTTCACAGTGTGCATTGATCCAAAGCAGCTTTATGGGAGGAAAAAAGAAAAAAGGTAAAACACAGTACAATGCGGTGCAGTGTTTGTAGAACAAGTAAGATCATTCTAATAAAGCAATCTTAATGGAATTTACTGAACCTTTAAGCTAATTTAATATAGCAGTCTCCCGGTGAGCAAGTCAACACAGCCCTGTGGTGAGGAATCCAAACTCCAATGATGAATAAATGGAGAAAAGAAACCTCGGGAGAACCCCGTCTCAGCCGGGATGGTCAGGTCTCCTCTGACGTGTCACAGCTGCACTCACTGACTTTGATTAAAATTTACAGAGTAAATGTTTACGAATAACAAGGAGAGCTTATTAATTGTGATTTAGGAAATTTCAGTACAGGTTTGTAACAACTGGAGGGTGAGCAAATAATGACAAAATCTTTTCATTTTGGGTGAACTATCCCTTTATATTTTTAAGTTAAATCAAATTTGAAGTCATTTTAACTTAAATTATATTAAACTGACTTAATATAAATCTAGGCCTACTTATATTTTGTATAACCTCATTTTATAAGGCAACATTAAACTACAGTTGTTTAATTTTTTTTTTCACAGTGTAAAGATTTAGGAACTAGTGTTAGCAGGCACATACTAGCCTGATTCCTGAACAGATTATGAATAATAATATTTTAACACCAGTTTTAAAACTTTTGATCATTGTGGCTGCCCTGATTTCATATGTCCTCTGACCCACGACAGCAAACGTTTGATCCCTTTTATGCCTCAAGTACAGCTGCAGGACAAAAAGAACCAGCTTGTTCTGTTAGTCGACCTCACAGAGTTATCGCCACTTTTCCAAAGCATCGATTATTTTATCTTTTGTTTTGAGGAGTTTGAGGAGCTCCAAGTACTTACATGACATGCAGTATATAACACAAGAAATTGAAAAAAGAAATGTAACATTAAAAATAAATGATTACAATTTTAGTAATACAGAAATGTATGTGGGAGATTTATTTACAGATGTGTGTAGTAAGTACTGTATGGTACCACTGTGTATTTTAAGAGTTATTTATTTTATTGGTTCTGATAAAAGTGTTAAGAGAGTTATTTTTTATTGAGATAAAAAATTATATTTATTCAGTTGATTTTTACATTTGATATAATCTGTTCTTTTACAGATTCTCTCTTCAAATGTGAAGATGTGACTGGACATGTGGGGGTTGAATTAAATCTCACCTGTAGAGTCTCTTATAAGCACAACACAAACTGCATGATGATGTACAAGTTTATGAATAAAGACAAAGACACAAGAATCTGTAGAGAGAACTTCAAAAGTGTTCCCTGTGAACAGCTGACCAGCATCTCATGTCCTTACACTGCAAATGAAGTCATGATAACAACATTCAAGGTCATTATACAAACCAAAGATGGAACAAAATCAGCAGAGTTCACTGTGAACATAGCAGGTACAGTTTAACTATATGTGACACTGGTTATTATGAAATACATCTTTGCAGTTGTACATCATGACAGTGATTTTATAATCTTTTTACAGGTGCCCGTAAAGATGCTGATGTAACAGGTATTAAATGATTTCAAATTTATGCCACTGATTACTTTTTATACTTTTAATGAACAATTCAATTAAATGGGGCTGTTTTAGGATTATCAAGTGTAAATGAAAAACATGATAGATTCAGTTCTATGTGTTCTATATCTGTGACAGTAATGTATACTGTATAAATATACTGTATAAATGTTGTTGTATGAAGTGATATATTATACAGTATATATATTGGGTTTTTAATTGTGGCTTTAAAATCTTAACAGTGTCTACAGAGGATCCTCCTTGGAAAACAGGTAATTATCGATCACTGATCACTGTTTTATGTATTTGAATCATAAGAGAAGAGTTGTTTTACTCTTTGTTAAAAATCAACTTTATGTAGTTACATATTACACAGTACATAATACTGTTTTACACAATACTGATTCTGAATAAATCTGTGTTATTTAAACGGTGTATCACCTGATCTCTATCTCAATAGATCTATTGCTTCATAATCATGTTTGTCTATAAATGTAACAAACACTTTTTTCAACCAGATAACACAGTGCTTGTCGTGACCATTGTCGTCATCTGTTTGATAATCATGATTGATGTGGGACTGATCCTCAGAAGGAAATACAACTGCACTAACATTCTTCAGAGAGACTATGATCTGGGCGAACGTGAAGAAAACAACAAGAAAGAAACTGAATTATAAAACTATATGTTATGGGTTATGTGTTTTAAATTCACTAAAGCTCTTTTGTTTGTTTTATATATTCAAATTTCTGTGAAATATGTTTTGTTATTGATCTCTTGATCAGTGTATACTGTATATGTGTAAACTAAATGTGAATATAGCTTTCTCTGTATATTAACACTGAAAATAAAAGATTTTAACATCAACTGTTGGCCTGTATAAACATGATTAAGTACAAAAGAACAAAGATGCTTTTGAACTTTTTAGACGCATCTTTCTCTGCATTTGGTGTGTGGTGATATTAATGTGTTTTTAGGCATTTTGAATCTCATTTCTATTTAAATTTTTATACTATGTTGGGGATTTAGATGTAAGAGAAATTATATAAAAAAGAAGATATGAAGTATAAACGTGACAGAGAGAAAAGTGTATGTTGATGTTGGTGATATTGATGTGATGTAATAACTGAAATTGATAGAAAGCAGACAAAGAAATGTCATTTAATGTTTTATTCAAGCTTTTATAAGCAAATATTATAATTGATGTTTCTGTCATCAAATAAACACACTAAGAGAAGAGCTGTGAGAGAACAGACGTGAGTGTCAGACAGGTCTCTGAAACTGGAGCCTGCAACAAGTGCATCAGTGTGGCCCATTTATTCACAATGAAATGCATGGTTTTTATTTACATTTCTTGTGAGTTTATGACTTAACTTCTATCAATTACATCTGTTTGATTAATTGCAAATTAAATACTTTGAATTTAAACATGAATGAATGTTTTTCGATTCTTCATTACAGGAGTTGGATCATGGGTGCTGTTAATGTTGTACTACTCTTGTTGGTTTGGAACTTTGCGGCTTTCTTTAAATATTATATAATATAATGATTTCATCTTAGAAACCCCAGGATTTATGGTTAAACATACATTTTCATTATTTACAAATTATTACAAATTATTTTAATTATACTGTAGCTCAATGCTTAATAGAGCGACTGCTGCGTCATTGATCAGACATCAGAGTTTCCAAACTGCCGTATGATATATTCTGAGTTTGATATTGTTTTACATCACTGTGATTAGAAATGAAAGACTAACACATGAGGAGTGTTTTAATTGAGTATGATTTTGTATGTTTTTCAATCAGGTAAAACAACTTCACCGACCCTTGTGGATGCCAGAGGGCCTGTAACACATGTGTGTTTACCACAGACATGATGACAACAACAGCAAACATGTCGCCGCTGTCCACAGATGCACGTGACAGTAAGAGCAGCATCACATCAGTATGCAGCACTGAATTTTGTTTGATAAAGAAAATAATTATTTCAATTATTATTAAATAACATTATTTAGTGTTGTTCTTTTTTTGTTTTTTAATGCAACAAAATGTTAATATGTTTAACATATGCTGTTGCAGTACATGGTATTGTTGGTTATTATTGACTGATTAATTGGAGTTATTATTAGGGGGCCGATTCCAAGCTCATGTACTCATACTCAAACTCATAAAAATACACTGATACCAATACATAACTGAAACATTTGTGCTTTGAAAGTTTGTGAGCACATACAATTATTTATTTTTTCATAATGTGTTTGAGGTGGAGTTGTTTGTAATAAAGAAGCTATAACATTTTTATAGTCTCACTGTGTTGTGCTTGGAAAATTGCCACCTCACAAAAAATACAAATAGGCAAGAATTTGTCATTGCTTACATTCATTTCATAAGTAAAATTCAACATAAAACATCATAAATGTGATGTCATTTTATTCATGATCATCTGTGATTTTTTCAGATCCTGCTTTCTTTTGGAAAAACTCAAAAGAAAGGTGATTCAAGTTCTCTGAATTCTTTTCAGCATCTGGCCCAGAGAGAAATCTTTCTATTTTAGATGCATGACTGCATGTTTTTTAACAATGTGGCTTTCCGTAATCATTTCTGTCATAAGCTTTATCACCATTAGTATCATTATGGAATTCGTCCTTAAAAAGTCCGAGTTGTTTGCGAGTCCTCATCTACACTCACCAGTGTCATTCATCTCAGTGAAAATTCTGTTTGGTCTTTTGGATATACAGTATATGTATTAAATGACCATAGGAAAGCACCTGTACTTCACACGCTTTGAAAGTGCCGTGTCTGCTGGCCTTGCAGCTGCTCTCTCCAATCACTGCAGTCATGTCATGTTCTACTTTTAGACATCTGCAGTCTTGTGCTGTTTGTGAATCTGTTGCAACTGAATGGGGCTTTCCATCTGAAAAAGCAATTAGCAGAATTCAGATTCTACAGATGATCCTGAGATTTAGATATATTCATTTAATAGATGGTTTTATCCAAATGGTCTTATTATGAGGAATGTGCAGCTATGGGGCAGTACCGAGTCTGGATCTGAACTAATGAAGGAAAGGAAAAGAGTGAAAGTGTTTCGTGGGTCCTGCAGAAGAATCTCTGCAGGGTAAAGACAGACAGTACGGTAAGTAGCCTACTTCTGTTTTTTAATAGTTTTGCATCTTCATTTTTATAGACTAAATAAGCTGTAACAAAATCATACATCTGTGTTTTAATGATGATCTCATTGTTTTATTTTAGTGATACAGATTGAGTTTTGCTTGTGTTGTTTTGCTGTTACTGAAGCGTAACCTTTAAATTTATAACATTGAGATAACATCAAACAACAGACTTCTGTACGATTATCGCAGGTATCTGGCTATTTATTAGACACTCTTTAAAAAAAATCTTTGATGCCATAGAAGAACCTTGTGGTTCCATAAAGAACCTTTAACATCTGAAAATAGTAATAAAAAGTATAA
This sequence comes from Triplophysa rosa, assembly GCF_024868665.1. Lineage (NCBI taxonomy): Eukaryota > Metazoa > Chordata > Actinopteri > Cypriniformes > Nemacheilidae > Triplophysa > Triplophysa rosa. The sequence continues at coordinate 1,530,460 of NC_079907.1, forward strand.
GAGATGGTTCTTTAAAGAAACTTTGGCTGAATGGTTCTTTGTGGAACCAAAAATGGTTCTTATATGGCATGTGATGAACCTTTTAAGAGTGTAGTTAAACACAAATCAATACCTTTTTGTGTGTATGTTGTGACTGAATGTCGTTGACAGCAAAGTTAAAGAATGTAAAGTAAAAGCAACACGAGCTCAGTTGTCAGTGATATGTCAAGTTGTCAGTACAATTAATCATTACATGAATAAACATGTTTGAACATGAATAAAATAAATGTATCGACATCGTGTAAATAAAGTCTGGGTAGATTTATAATTGAACTTATATTTATTTATATTTTCAATCTTTCATTACAGGTGCTGAATCATGGGAGCTGTTGGTGTTCTGGTGCTCCTGCTGGTCTGTGTCTTCACCGCTGCTGAAGGTCATTTCTCTTTATTCAGTGATGATGAAGTTTATGAACAAGGTCAATTTGCTGGCAGCATAACAGTGTCAAACACTTCTGTCATATAGCAAACATATGAGTGAGAAGAGGTTTGACAGGGCAGATTTTGTCGTGCGCTCATACAGACACACACAGACGCACATCAGAAAACATTAGCAGCTGATCTGGAGTCAGTTTTGTGTGCGCAGATGAGATGATGCAGTGATGGATCATAAATAAATAAATACAGAATTAACATATGAAAAAGACTTAAATAAAATATATTTTTTTAGTTTCTGTTTACTTCAGAAGTTTAAAATATAAAAAATGTCAATTGTTTTTGCAGTTTCCATAACCTGTGAAGATGTGACTGGACATGTGGGGGATAAATTAACTCTCACCTGCAGACTCTCTTATGAGGACAACACATGCTGCATGAAGATGTACAAGTTTATGAATAAAGACAAAGGCACAACAATCTGCAGAGAGGACTTCACAAGTGTTGCCTGTGAACAGTTGACCAGCATCTCATGTCCTTACACTGCAAATGAAGCCATGACATCAACAGTCAAGGTCTTTATACAAACCAAAGATGATCCAAATTCAGCAGAGTTCACTGTGAACATAGTAGGTACAGTTTAACTGTGACACTTTGTTGAACAAAAATTGGAATTGTACATCCATCACAAATCTATTAACAGTGCTTTTATAATGTGTTTGCAGAGGCTGTTAAAGAAGATGACACAGGTAATCAATATTTATTGATCACTGAATCTGTGTCAGCTTGAGTGCTGCTGTCATTAAACAAATACTGTAAATACTGTAAATGAACATTCAATTAACCCGTTAATTAACATTATAACAGTACAATATATATTATACCTTTTGTGTTTATTTACAGTGGTTTTAAAATCTGTTGTCAGGTGGACCAAATAGAAAGGGAAACCCTACGAATGAAACTCCTGTCCAAACAGGTATTCACTTATTCACGTGATTATTATTCATTGTTTATTCAATCAGTTATTGTTGTGTTTAGTTTTAAGTAGTTCACAAGGTCAAATAGAGGACCAGATGTGTCATTGATCAAGTTTATAGTGCCATTATGGGGCGGTTTCCTGGAGGGATTCATATAAACCAGGATAGACCTTTGTTAAATATAGACATTTAAGGAGTTTTTCCAAACATGCCTCTCAACAAACATAACTGGTGGTGTGCATCTATTGACAAGGACACTGATATATTTTAGCAAGCTGTTTTCAATTAAACTCACTCAAACTTGCATTTTAGTCATAGGACTGTTTCACTTGACACATGTGCAGTGTATTGAGAAGAGACGTGTGTGTGTGTAGAAATATCTCCAGTCTGAATGGTTTTTATTTGTGTTTAAATGTGCCTATGTATTCCTTTCATTTTCTTGAAGACGACAAATCAGCACTTGTCATCATCCTTTCTGTCATAAGCTGTTTGATCATCATCATCATCATGGGATTCATTCTGAAGAGGAAGTGCAACTTCTAACACTTGTGGGTTTCAGAGGGATTATAATATGGATGTGTGTGACAGCGACGAGAGTGAACGTTTAGATATAAAAACAGCATCACAACAATGTACAATATTCATGATTCAAGTGAAGCTCAAGCATGATCGTGAGTCTTATAGGGCCGGGTTTGCCCCACCAGATTTTCCTTGCGCCCTTCCAAAAATGTTCAGTTGACAATAAAAAAAATGAAACATTAAACACTTCTTATCTGTTTGATCTATCAAATAATGATCTTCTAGTGTAATCACAGAAAATTGTTAAAACTATGCCTGCAATGAACTATGATTATTACTACGTAGGAGTCTAACAGACCCCATCAGACCTGTTTGGTCAATCGGTCCATAAAAGAGCTCATATCTGTGGCATGAGAACTGTACAATGGTTGTATGTTTGTGTCCTTTATTTCTGTGACATGTTCTCTGCATATTAAGATTTAAAAAAGAAATAAGAATATGAACAAAAAATAAGAAAAATAAATTATTTTAGCATCAACTGTTGGCCTATCTATGATGTTGAGATGCACATAAATGCATTTGCTGTGTGAAATATGATCATATTATAATATCTGTCTTTGAACTTTTTGTATATTTTTAAGCACATTTTTCCATGACCTAAAAATAAATGATTGATAAATTGTGATTTTAATGGCAATATAATGATTACATTTTCATGAAACACTAACTATCGATGTCTGAATGTTCTTTTTGAATACAGTTGTGAATTTAATCACATGGTGAGTTATGGTGACTGCACGGATAGATGAAAATTCCTTCGGTTTAAAAGTTATCCAGGGTGAGACCTCAAAAAGCTTCTTAACACAATGCCAAGAGTAAGATTTTGCTGATTCAATGGATGTCTATTTTTAAGACATTAGGTTAGAATGGAACACGGTTTTGATTTTTTTTTTTTTTTTGGTTGCTCTTAGTCACAGCATTATTCCTGCAGTTGCATTTGTGTAATACTCATGTACTTTTGACAAGTTGCTGTTTTTCTAATATGTGGAAGATTATTTTTTTAAGACTCCAAAGAAAGGTGTTTTTACTTTTGGAATGAAACATATTTATGTTACAATTACGTTGTCTATAAAACTCATTTTTTTAACATGCATCTCTGTGAAGAATTGGGAAATCTTGCATAATCTTTGCTGAAATGTTGATGTTAGCCCACAGAAATGAAAACACTGCCACCTCAGGCTTTTTATTTGGCAATGCAACAAACATCTGGAGCTCATTGTCATGGCTCTGCTTCCTTAGTCATGTTTTTCTTGGTCCTGTAGCAGAGCCATGACAAAGTCTATGGTTATGTGTGGAGAGTAACTTATTATTGTCCGATTGACAATAATATACGTTCTCTCCAGTGTCTTGTCATTGGCCCCATTCCTCTCGTTTCCTTGTGATCTTTCCCTGAGTGTTTAATGTCCCACACCTGCCCCGTGTAATTATCCCTCGTTTGTCTTCCCTATATATACCCTCTTGTTTCTTTGTCTTGTGCTCTTGTATTGCGTTGTGCTGGATTGTGTTCGTGTGCTTACCCGTGTTCCTGTTCCTGTGCTTACCCGTGTTCCTGTTCCTTGCCTGTTCGTGTTTTGTGCCTTGTATTATTTAAGACGTTTGGTCGTGTCCTTGAGTTTAGTTTATTTGTCTTGTTTTCATTTTGCCCCCTCGTGGGAAGTCTTTTGTTTTATTTATATTTCTTAGTTCTGTTTTCCCCCATTGTGGGTGTTTTTGTTCTGTTTTGTGGTTTAAATAAATATATTTGTTAACCCCTTCATCGCCGTTGCCTGCACTTGGGTTCTTCCACCACACCAATCCTGACAGCTCATTATCTGGTGACGTGGGTCCTCTGGTCATTTGAGAACTGATCGACTTAACAACTCTTTCTAATGCTTCCCGTAACTGCAGACATATAATCATAGCCAAAGCTGGTGCTTTTGGAGTCTTGTCTTGTAAAACTTTTATAGCAGGATGAGCAGTGTCCAATCTAAACACGAGATGAGCAATGCACAGTATTTAAATCAATCAGGTAATAAACGCAACACGCTTATCCAAAGTCTCTCAAAATATGTGAAATAGATGCTCATACAACTTCTACAAAGTTCTCTAAAACAAAGTTACAAGATTGTCTATAAGGAAATACTGACTAAAAGTCTGCACTTGTGTTCTGCAGCTATGGGGCAGTGTTGAGTTGATCTCTCTCTCTCTCTCTCCTCAGCACATTTAGGAGAAAGACACACAACGTGAGACGATATTTTTAACTCTCGTCGTTTTAAAAGTGAAAGTTAAATGTTTAGACGCTCGTGCGCGTTGCGATCGTAGATCTCGGCAGGGTGAAGACAGACAGTAAGTGAGAAAAGCTTGGATAAAAGTTTTTAAGAGTTTTGCTCAGCTTTTTTTGTCATAAGCTGTAATAAAAGCATCCGTCCTTATTTTAATGGTGCTCGAATTGTTTTATTTTACAGATTGAGCTTTGCTTTAATTCTTGGAATCGCTTTAACTTAATAAATGAAGAGTTTGGTTCCAAAATGAGAACTCCGTTTTAAAACAATTCCAAAAATCATGTTTGTTATTATGTTATCATGTTTTATTGTGTTAGTGAGCTGTATTTTTATAGTTATTAAGGCTTAAATCAAAACAAACCAACTGCAGTTTGATTGATATTAATTGGAATGCACAAAAGAAACATGTTATCTCATTTTGTAACCAAACTCTTCAAATGTTTAACCTTGCTGGGATAGAGAAAAACAATAGACTTTTGTACAGTTTCATTGTGTCATTCCAAGTTTTTCCAGCAGAGCCGTGTGAAAAACATACATTGAATTAAATGCATGATTTTTAGGATTCATGTTTTTGACGTAACTTTTTTATATTGACGTATGAATAATGTTCTTCGATTCTTCATTACAGGAGTTGGATCATGGGTGCTGTTAATGTTCGTCTAATGCTTCTTCTGGTTTGGACCCTCACAGCTGTCTGTAAAGATGAAGGTAATTTTAAGTAGGCCTATTTCATCTCTGCTGATTTTGCTGTGCAGGGTTTCAGTGTTAAAAAAGGTCAAATTAACACTCACAGTGTTTAGATAATCCACACTATCAAAGTGTGGATTATATATACACTGTGAGTGTTAATTTGACATTTTTTAACACTTTATAGTTAAACATATACATCTTTATGAGTGAAGGTTATGAACCCAGATTGCTTGTCTAACTGTATGTGAACCTGAAAACACATCTGTCTTGGAGTGGAAAATCGTCTAGCAGGGGAGATTTCCTGTCTGATTTTATCTGATCAGATACAGTCTCAATTGTGTGGTTAGAATTCGTAAAGCATACAGTTATACTTCAAAGGTTACATGCATGTTGCTAAAGTAAAACTAACTTTTGTTTAATTGCTGTTTACAGTACATTAAATAGCTCTGTTCTATTGCAGATATGACCTGTGAAGATGTGACTGGACGTGTGGGGGATAAACTAACTCTCACCTGCAGAATCTCTTATCCGAGCGACACATGCTGCTTGATGAAGTACAAGTTTATGAATAAAGACAAAGACAAAAAAATCTACAGAGAAGAGTTTAGAACTGATCCATGCATACAGCTGACCAGCTTCCCATATCCTTACACTACAAATGAAGTCAAGACAACAACAATTAAGTTCTTTTCGCAAACCACATGTGGAACACAAACAAGAGAATTCACTCTTAACATAACAGGTACAGTTTAACTGCATGCAGCATTGATTATTATGAAAATCATGTTTCCAGATGTACATCATGAATCTATTAACAGTGGTTTAGTAATCTATTTATAGACGCTGTTAAAGAAGATGACACAGGTATTCACTCATTCAATGTTTATTGATCACTTAGAAAATACTGATAAACTCTGACATTCATGCTAAATATGACATTGTTTTATCAATAATGTCGCAGTATATAAACATTGGTTGTTGTATATTTTGTGTTTATTCAATTCTGCAGGTGGATCGAATAGAATCGAAGCTGAACCTGAACCTGAAGAGAAAGCTCCTGTCCAAGCAGGTATTAACTTATTCAAGTAATCACTGATCAATCTCATTGGGAAATAAATCATTTTAAATAGTCTAAATAGTGACAATATTTCACTCAACCTGATATAAAGTGACTGATACAGTAGCATATGTTCAACGTATTGGGAAGAAATGTTTTTGTGTTTGCATGTCCAGTCCAACATCCTGAGGGTATTTAAACAATATCATCATAATCGTGATTGACTGCACAAATAAAGACATTTCTATACTGTTTTCTAGGGGATAGATCAGTGCTAGCTGTTATCATTTCTGTCCTGAGCTGTTTTATCATCATCGTCATGGGATTGGTTCTGAGAAAGAAACGCACCACCACCCACACTCCCCAATTCCAGAGGGGTCAAGTGTGTGCATGTGAGCATGCCGATGTGCCTCCAGTGTAACAGCAGCAGTACAAGAAAATACAGCAGAAACTGTTTGTTTTTTTCTTTCAAGTGAAGCTCGTGTAGTATCATGAGTTTTAAAAGTTATACTGTAAAAATTGTGTGATCAATAAGTTATGTCAGCTTACGTTTTGACATTCACAGCCAATTTAAGGCAGTTTTGTTGCTGTAGAAGCTCCCTCAGATGTGCTGGTCACAATAATAGTCCATAGAGATATAAAAAAAACTGTTGTGTATACAGACCGAATAAAAGTTAATGACCGTTGAATGGTGAAATACTTAAAAGTCTATCAACTATTAGCCTACTTTTTGATTTCTGTGAAATATTATTATTCATTTGTTTGATCAGAGTGTATATCTTGAAAATGAAAATGCTTATTGTTTTCTCTGAGCATTAACATGGACGGAAAAAATATTGTAGTGTTAAAAAGTATTTTATATTTACATAAACATAATACAATACTCTTTAATAAACATGATACTAAGATGCACAGATAAGCAACTATGTTTGTCTTAATTATTCATTCTTTGCATTGTTAGCTGTGTGCGTGCGTGTCACTTACTGTAATATCAAGATGATTTTTATTAAAAAAAGTTATAAAATGATGTTCATTGTTTTAATGCATTATAATAAAAAAGATTTGTGAAACTCTGTACTCTTTTTACAATGTCTAGTTGTTCTGTATTATAAATTCAATTATGACATGGTGAAGGATGAAAAACACAGCTTCTGTTTGTGTTCTGATGTTTCTCTGCTGGTGTCCTTGACTTTAAAAGCAATCTTCAAACTATATGTGTGTCTGTCCATCTGTGAATGATATTTGTGACCTTTTGCGATTTCTTTAGATCATAGTGCTTTATTTCTAATGCTTTGCAGCTTGTGTTGGATCTTAATGGGTGATATAACCTTGTAGACATGCTGGTGTTTCACCTTTTCTTCTGTTTATTAAGGTTGACTGAATACAACTAAAGCATTAGCTGCGTTTTATTATTTGCTTATTTACCCTGTTACAAATCCAGACGGAAAGAGGAAATTGAAATGACCAGTTGAGCTGGTAATTCATGTTATCTGAAAACCTTTGAGAGGAAAGTTTGTTTTAAAATAACCCTACAGTATAGTACAATACCTTGATTTAAGTTTCACTTAAACCTTCAATTATTCTTCTATTGTGTGTCTGTGGATTCTTATTTCAAAAAGAAAGTTGACTTTCCAGTAGCCTAGAAACACTGGGCATGTGAAAGTTACAACATGGCAAGGAACGCATCTACAAGTCTATTCCCAGGTACACTGTAATGTCATTGTACATAAATATAAATTCAGATTCTGGTGTTGTAAAATTCTTTTGAGAATCTCTACAGAAAAAAATCGTTATCATCAGCCAAAAAGAGCTATAATGCTTCCCAAGGAAGCAGTTACTTTAAAGGTCACATGATCTTTAAACTCACAGGAAGAGTGTGGTGCTGTATATAAATAAACAGCGAGTGTGTGTAACAGTGTATCACAGACAATAAACTGCCTGCAGATGTGTTGTGCAGCTGTGGGGAAGTGTTGAGCATCGTGACTCTCCAGTGGGTGTATAAATGAATTCAAGGCGCACAACATGGGACATTAATGATCATGAAGTCACTCGAGTCATCTTGAAAGTGAAAGCGCCATGTTGAAATACTCGTGCGCGCAGCTGAAGAGGAATCAGTGATCTTGAATCTCCACAGAGTGAAGACAGACAGACAGACAGACAGTAAGTGCTCACTATACGGTAAACTTTAACCAAACTACAGAACAATCATTACATTTACTAACCGATATTCATCTGAATGCATGCCTTCTGGTTTTATTTTGTGCATTAATGATTTTAAGTCTTTGAATAAAATGATTTATGGGATTTGCATCTTTAATTTCATGTCGCTTTTAATATTCTGTAACAAAATTATCTGTCGTTTTTTCATTGATGGTCTCGTTGTTTTGTTATAGTAGCCTAATACATATCGACCTTTATTACTGTGATGTGTGATGTGTAATGTGGTTAAGCGCTTTTCTACGATAGCTGGAGGCAAAACGAGTATGTGTTTAATGTGACTGAACGTGATTGACAGCAAAGCAGATTAAGACAGTTAAACGCAGAATATAAAATAGAGACAACACGAGCTTAACTCGAAAAAGAAGTGCGTGGTGTTTTATTTTTAACATCATTTAAACATGAATACAAAAAACAAACGCAAAGCAAAAGTCATGCTTTTATTAGTATTAATTGTATTGTGTGTGGTTATGACTAAAGTGCCGTTTGCTTTGCATATTAAATAAATTCCAAATTGGATCAAGTTTTAATTGACATATCTCTCATAACAGGAGTTGGATCATGGGTGCTGAAAGTGTTCTGGTGCTCCTGCTGGTTTGTGTCTTCACAGCTGCTGAAGGTAATTTCTCTTTTATCATAATTTTATGGGTGAAGTGAATGAACATGTGCAGTTTGCTGGTCTAACAGTGTGTGACCTAGAAAGCCCTTCTGTCAGCAATCAAAGAGTGGAAAGATCAGTGGTAGACAGATTTCCTTCCTCTATAGTCTCATGAGTGCATACAGACACAAGAGTGTAATGTCCGGTCTTTTCAGATCAGTTAGTTCAAATTCTGGAGATGGATCACTTAGACAAGCCTGGAGCCTTCATGAGGAGAGGAGGAGTTAGTGTTGTCGTGGAACAGTAGCAGCTGGTCTGGAGTCAGTCTTGTGTGTTCAGATGAGATGACTGAAGAAACTAATTTGCACAAAAAAAAAACTGTCAAGATTTTGCAAACAGTTTTTTTGTAAATATTACTTGCATTTTTTTGTGTTAAGTCTTTGTAGACTTTTTTTGCTTTAAAAACTGTGTGCAAAAACTTGCACAAATAACACAAGAAATGTGAAATTATTAGAAGAAATTCCGAATTACCTTTGAATTCATTTTGGAGGACACTGATGCTGCACATCCGTTGATATTTGAATTAGTGTGTATTACTAACATTATAAATGATTTATGTCTAAATAAATGTTTTACCATGTTTAATACAACATTTACCATTTAGTTGATGAAAGAAAACGTAATTGAATAGATTTTTTTAAATTCACATAATAAGTCTTTGTGTTTATTTTATTTTATTTAATTCCTTGACAAAAATTTTTTTTTTTGCTGTATGGTACAAAAGGTTTATTATAATATAACCTATTCTTTTACAGGTTCTCTGAATATCAAATGTGATGATGTGACTGGACATGTGGGGGATAAATTAACTCTCACCTGCAGAGTCTCTTATAAGGACAACACAAGCTGCATGATGATGTACAAGTTTACGAATAAAGACAAAGATGCAACAATCTGTAGAGAGGACTTCATAAGTGTTCCCTGTGAACAGATGACCAGCATCTCATGTCCTTACACTGCAAATGAAGCCATGACCACAACGGTCAAGTTCTTTATACAAACCAAACGTGGAACAAAACCAGCAGACTTCACTGTGAACATAACAGGTACAGTTTAACTACATGTGACACTGGTTATTATGAAATACATCTTTGCAGTTGTACATCATGATATTTTATAATCTTTTTACAGAGGCCCTTAAAGGTGAACAAACAGCTGCTGAAATAGGTATTACATTATTTAAAATGTATGCCACTGATTACTTTTATACTTTTAATAATCAGTTAAATTAAATGACTGTCTTAGGATTTCAAAAAAGTGTAAATGAAAAATATGATAGATTCAGTTCTATTTTTAGTTTACAATGAACAAATCTGTGATAGTAATGTATACTTGATAGATATACTTTATATAAATGTTGTTGTATGAAGTGATATATTATATATTTTGGGTTTTTAATTGTGGTTTTAAAATCTTAACAGTGTCTACAGAGGATCCTTCTGGGAAAACAGGTAATTATCGATCACTGATCACTGTTTTATGTATTTGAATCATAAGAGAAGAGTTATGCTACTCTTTGTTAAAAACAACTTTTGGTATAGTTACATATTACACGGTACATAATACTGTCTTACACAGATGCTCAATAAATCTGTGTTATTTGAACGGTGTATCACCTGATCGCTATCTCAATAGATCTATTGCTTCATAATCATGTTTGAATGCATCTATAAATATAACAAACACTTTTTTCAACCAGGTAACACAGTGCTTGTCGTGACTGGTCTTGTCATCTGTTTGGTCGTCGTGGTTGCTGTGGGACTGATCCTCAGAAGGAAATACAACCGCACTAACATTCTTCAGAGAGACTATGATCTGGGCGAACGTGAAGAAAACATCAATGAACCTGAAAATACAGAAGAAGTGTAATGAGCATCAAATGGATATGCGATATTCAGGTTTCAGATGAAGCTCATGCAGGTTCATGAGTCTTAAAAATGGTGAAAACTGTGTTAGATCTTCTGACGGATTAAAAGCTTTGTGTGTCCAGAGATAAAAGCTACTGTCTGTTGAATAGAAAAACACAGAATTATAAAACTGTGGTTGTGTGTTTTAAAATCACTAAAGCTCTTTTGTCCGTTTTATACTCAGATTTCTGTGAAATATGTTTTGTTATTGATCTCTTGATCAGAGTGAATATACTGCGTCTATATATACTTGTGTGTACATAAATGTGAACAGCCGTATTCTTTTCTCTCAATATTAATGTGGAAAAAGAAAATAATTTTACCATGGACTTTTGGCCTGTATATGATATTAGCATTAAGCACATAAAAGAAACCCAATACTACTTTTTAATATACTTTATTCTTTGCTTTTTGGTATGTGGTTTCATTCATGTATGCTATTGCATCTTTAAGCAAATTTTTGTAATTTTATAACATGTACATGTTGTTTATTGTTGATTTGGTGTTTTGTTTACTGCAATGAAATAAATAAAGATAGTTATATTATCTAAAGATTGATGTCTTTTACATTCTTTAATATTATAAATTGTATCATGACATGGTGAATTGGGATGAACAACTCTGCTGTATGTGTTGTGAAGTTCCTCTGTCCTCTACGTTGTGTAAACACTTTCCTTTCTGGTTCTCAACTTGTCTTGCTTGAGAGTGTAAACATTGGATGTGGAGACCCAACGGAGCAATGATGTCTTAAAAATCTGATGAATATTGCACTTTATAACAGTATAAGCCCAGCAAAAGTATTGAAGTAACCAGACATCATCTAAATAAGAAAACTGAACACAGAAGACTGCTATCATTTATTTTATTTCCTGCTTTAAAATGTCAGTAAAGACATTTTCATTTTACTATCCTGACAAGAATAGTTTCATTTTCTTATTTGCATTTGGCAGTTCTTCCTTGCTGACTGTGACATTTTAAAAACACATCCACACAGTAAGAGTACAATACATTTACCTGTTGATCTTGAAATTCATGAAATCCTTTCAGCAGTGAAACCTATAGGAAAAGTTTTTTATTAGATGCTTGAGTGCACAAACACCTGACCTCAGTTTCACTGAAACATTCACTTGTTCTATTGTGTGTTCTTTTGTTCTTACTACCAAATGAATGTTTATTTTGCAGGAAAATAACACTGGGTGTGATTTCTAGGGATGATGAAACTACATAGTGGGGCTGTTTCAAGGCATTGGGGCCGACTGGTAAATAATGAGTGGAAAATTCAATCCTGCTCTACCGAACTTGGCAACCGTCCACAGTGTCTATACTCACAGCAGAAATGGGCTGTAGCATTGCTGTTTTCATGACCCATTTCAGAGGGGTGACGTTTATAAAGGTTACTTTTTGTAGCCTTGAGAAAATGTGACATGATTTGTTTTCCCAGACATTCCTCCATGCTTTTTAAAATAAGCATCTACATGTTTTAACAGCAGCCATAAACACTATGGGGTGGTTTCCCAGACAGAGATCTTAAATCAGAGGTAGGACTAACCTTTAGTTTAATCAGGACATTTAAGTAGCTTTAGCATACATGCCTTACTAAAAACATTACTTGTGTGCATTTTGAGACAACACAAAAGCAACTATGTATTTTAAGATATGGCAGTGCAAGTTGTTTTCGATTCGGACAGTTCTAGCATTTATTTTAATCTAGGACTAGTCTAATCCCTGTCCGGGAAACCGCCCCTAAATCTCTACACACACAAAAATATATTTCGTCTGTAGTATTCCTGTAACTGAACATTGCATTTGCACAGCAGCAGTGAGTTTGTTTCTCAAAGTCATGGTTTCTAGACAACAAACCTATCAGCTCAATCTTCCTATGAAAGATCTTCATCAGATGTCTGATATGATTCTAAATGAAAACAACAACAAGGACACATTATTCAAGGCGACGTGTAGTGTCACCATTCAACCATTAATTGAAAACACACATGTGATGTTATTACCATCCTTGTGAGGACCTACATTTAAAACTGCACACATGTTAAGTTTCTATCAATTGTGAGGACTTTCCATATAGACGACAATGACTTTTCATTGACTTACAGGTTTTCATACTGAGCTTGATTTTTTTACATTTCAAAACATTTCAAAACGTGTTTCTGAATCAAGGTGAGTATATACCGTATGTAGAGACCTGCACATATTATCTAAATATTAAATATTTATTAAGTCGATTACATTCACTTTCTTTCACTAAACAGTCACATAAATTCCATAAAGTAGGATCACTGGATCCCACATAGTCAGTGCATACAATGAGAACACATGAACAAACCCATAAATCACTGTTTATCTAAAACTGTTGAGTTCATTAGTCCATGACCTGTGTGCGTGTGCAATATATCTGCATGCAGTGTGAGACCTTCAGTCAAGGTTGAACTGATAAAGCCTGACTGATCCTCAACAGACCACCAATAAAGTGCAGTTTTACACTGTTGCACAGACGAATTACAGAGCTAAAGTTGCACTTTGACCACAGGAGGAACCTTTAATCAGAGTTATAGTTCATTACGGAGCGCTTTCAGCGACGCACACTTAAAAAGTAAGGACGCTTCAGTGGAAGATTTAAAGAAAATAGTTTAAATTCTGAAACCGAAATGTGCGATTATATATACTGTATACATGTATGATTTTATTGTATGTAATGTGTAAGAGATACTCGAGATAAGTGCGTGTTAGATCAGGTCTCCTTATTTTCCATCTTTTTCATATTGGAAACTATAAACGAACATTTCCGTCATTCTACTTCAGCATGGACCCAGATGCGGGACGTAACAGATCTCAATGTGGATAAAAGAAACGCATCATGAACATCTTTAATCCCATTTCATTTTATTTAGTGACAAGCACGCGACCCCAAGACCACACGCCGACTGAACTCAGTAAGCAGCTTTAATATTTAACAAAGGGCTTTTGCTCAGCTGGAACAGACACGGACTGTTTGAAACGTGCACTTTATCTCTTGAAAATGCAGAAGATGATCATCAACAGGATCGTCAGGATACACATTCTGTCGCGCGCTACTGGTAAGTGACAATACGCTCTCTCCAGCGTTATGAATGACGTCACGACGCAACCTTATCATTTCCCTTTTAGTTTTAGAGTTGGTCATACAAAACAATAGCACCAAGTCTTGAAATTCTGGATAACTGAGTGACCCAGACCCACTTGAAAAGAATATTTAGCATTTAGGCTAAACTGTAGTAAATTGTAGTATGTGTATTTTATTCATTACTGCACTTTGTTGATGTAGTGATGTGCTATATGAGACCAGTTTTATTGCACTTATGCTTTTTGTTGTCCTTATGTTGTTCCAATTGCTTCCATTGTTTACCTCATTTGTAAGTAGCGTCTGCTAAATGACTAAATGTAATGTAAATGTAGTATTCTGTAACTGTAGTAAATATTGTAGTACACTTTAAATATTTACTGTTGTGAAGTAGAGTTATGAACACAATAGTTTCTAGGAAGTGTAAAACAATTTACTGTAGTGAATACTACTGTCTGGAGTATGCTGCACGTTGGGTATTGTTGTTCTGTTCTCATGTCTTAATAAATGATTGTGCCAGTGAGACTTTGATCATTGCCAAGCCCCGCCCACCCAAATCCCAGCAATATCTCACGTGAACAAATACTGTAGTATACTTTAGTATTTACTATAGATAGCTGTAGTAAGTTAAAGTGTATTGCCGTGATTACTACGCTTTGTTAATGTGCACTGTAGGATTAAAGTGATAATTCACCCAAAAATAAACTCTCTTCGAAATATCTTCTTTTGTGTTCTGCGGTTTGAAATGACAGGAGGGTGAGTAAATGATAACAGAGTTTTCAGTTTGGGGTGGACTATCACTTTAGCTACAGTGGCAAGAAAAAGTATGTGAACCTTTTGGAATTTCATTGTTTTCTGAATAAATTTGTCATAAAATGTGATCTGATCTTCATCTAAGTCAAGGGTATTGACAAACATAATGTGTCTAAAAATAATAACACAAAAGAATTCTGATCTTTCATGTCTTTATTGAACACACTCATTCAACATTCAAAATGGCAGTGGAAAAAGTAAGTGAACCATTAAGGTCAGTTTATGGTTCTGCGTAGGACCTACGGCGTAGCCTACGCAGAGCCGCGTACCCTGTGCGTACCCTACGCCGTAGCCTGACGCGCACCTCTCCAAAAATGTAACAACGCGTCAACTCAACGCTGACCCTACGCGGACCGCAAGCGCTGTGATTGGTCGGTTTGGCAGCATCGTACTTCCTTCTACGCATTTCTGGCGTCTTCTTCTCTGGCGTCTTCTTCCGGCAAGTTCAGAGTCCACAAAAGAACAACATGGCGAGCATCGACATCTCTGGTTTCTAGCTTTTTGTTTAAGTGATTTAATTAAAAGTAACTGTTTTTCTACTTCGATCAGCTCCAACTCCGTTAAGATGCGATCAGCTTCCATCGCTTGCAAACACTAGCATACACACAAAACATCGGCAAAGAAGAGCAACCCGGGAAAACACAAAGAGCCAACTAGCGTTTCGGCGGTGTAATTGCAGTACGACGCATACTCTCAACGCAGAACCATAAATGTTCACAACGGCATCGTCTACGTACGTAGGTTACGGCGTAGGTCCTACGCACGACTATAACTTAAGCTTTAAGCTTAAGTTATAGTCGTGCGTAGGACCTACGCCGTAACCTACGGCGTAGCCTACGTACGTAGACGACGCCGTCGTGAACATTTATGGTTCTGCGTTGAGAGTACTTTAATTAAATCACTTAAACAAAAAGCTAGAAACCAGAGATGTCGATGCTCGCCATGTTGTTCTTTTGTGGACTCTGAACTTGCCGGAAGAAGACACCAGAGAAGAAGACGCCAGAAATGCGTAGAAGGAAGTACGATGCTGCCAAACCGACCAATCACAGCGCTTGCGGTCCGCGTAGGGTCCGCGTTGAGTTGACGCGTTGTTACATTTTTGGAGAGGTGCGCGTCAGGCTACGGCGTAGGGTACGCGGCTCTGCGTAGGCTACGCCGTAACGTACGGCGTAGGTCCTACGCAGAACCATAAATTACGCTTTAGAATGAATAACTGGTTGACCACCCTTGGCAGCAATAACCTCAACCAGGCGCTTCCTGTAGCTGTGGATCAGACCTGCACATCGTTGAGGAGGAATTTTAGCACATTCTTCCTGGCAGAACTGCTTTAGCTCGGTCATATTCTTTGGACGTCTCATGTGAATGGCCCTCTTCAAGTCAATCCATAGCATCTCTATTGGGTTGAGGTCTGGGCTCTGACTTGGCCACTCCAAAAGGAGGATTTTGTTTTTCTGAAGCCATTCTGTTGTGGACTTGCTCCGGTGTTTTGGGTCGATGTCCTGTTGCGTCACCCACCTTCTCCACAGTTTCAGCTGACGTACAGACATTCTCACATTATCCTGAAGAATGGTCTGATATACTTGGGAATTCATCTTCCCCTCAATGATTCCAAGCTGGCCAGGCCCTGATGCAGCAAAGCCGGCCCAAATCCTGATGTTTCCTCCACCATACTTTACAGTTGGGATGATGTTTTCATGATGATGTGCCGTGCCCTTTCTACGCCAGATGTAGTGCGGTGTGTTTTTCCAAATAGTTCAATCTTAGCTTCATCAGTCCACAAAACATTTTGCCAATACCGCTGTGGAGCGTCAATGTGCTCTTTTGCAAATTTCAGGCGTGCAGCAATGTTCTTTTTAGTAAGCAGTGGCTCCTTCGTGGTGTCCTGCCGTGGATACCCTGCTTGTTCAGTGTTTTACGTATCGTAGACTCATGAACAGAGATGTTAGCAAGTTCCAATGATGCCTTCAAAATCTTCGGCTGTCATTCGGGGTTGTTTCTTTACCTCATTGAGGAGTCTTCGTTGTGCTCTTGGTGTCATTTTGACTGGGCGCCCACTTCTTGGTAGAGTAGCAACAGTCCCAAAGTGTCTCCATTTGTAGATTGTTTGTCTAACTGTAGACTGGTGAAGTCTTTGAAATAACTTTGTAACGCTTGCCAGCTTTATGTAAATCAACAATTCTTGATCGTAGATCCTCTGAGCGCTCTTTTTGGGGGGCATGGCCCACATAAGCGTGTTCTTCTTGTGCAGAGCAAACTCCAAAAGTTTGAGGGGTTTTTATCAGTCAAAGTAGCTGTAAGCTGTAGACTCCTGGTGTGCTAAAACCTGACTCCAGTTAGCTTTTATGAGGTCATTAACTCAATGGTTCACATATTTTTTCCATAAGCACTACGAGGTTTTTTTGGTTGTTCTCAATAAAGACATGAAAGATCAAAAGAATGTTGTGTTATTATTTTAGACACATTTTATTTGTCAATACCCTCGACTTAGATGACGATCAGATCACATTTTATGACAAATTTATTCAGAAAACCATGAAATTCCAAAAGGTTCGCATACGTTTTCTTGCCACTGTATAGTGAATTTATAAACTGTAGTAAGTACTGTAGTACACTTTAACACTTACTCTAGTAAGAGACAGTATGTTATGTAGGTTTCCAGGAGAGGTCAGAGGTGTGCGTGTGGCTGTGTTTATAACTAGAAAAACATTTTTTGCACATGTTTACTACGGGTGGTTTTTCAAGTCACGTGGCTTTTTTTTATCAGACAGTCAGTTAGTTTACTGAGCTTGCCCACATTGAGCTTGTCTGATACTTTTTGTTGATTCTATCTAGAAAAGTCATCGGCATGTTTGAGTGTTTTGTGCATGTCGAATAAAGAAAAACAATTTGGCACAAATCTCGGTTGCACTTTATTTTACTGTATGCCCACTTATAGTGTACTTACTGACTGAAGAACACTGCTAACAACTTGTTCTTAACAAGGTTACAGTTCAGTATCGGGACCTGCCTAGTAAACACACAGTAAGTACAGTGACAGTGTACTGTAAAATAAAGTGAAACCAAAACACTGATTTCAATCTCTTATCTTATGTAGGTCAATCTACAGCAGATGTACTGTCTATATTTGATTGAAAATTTCGCTTCTGGTTTAGAAATCAGCCATAACAAAGATTTGTTTCTCCAAAAACCATGCCCCCTATTTAGTCCCTTTACTTTCTTGCATTTCGTGAAATACGTCATTGGAAAAACTTGGTAATACCAAAAAAATACTGTTTAAGACATACAGTTTTCTCCACCAGACAACAGGCGCCACTTACCTTTCCAAAACAGTTTTTTGTATAGCCATCACACATTTGAGTTTGTTAGAGGTTCAAAGGTATTACAGTAAGTCATAAAAACGTACAATTTTATTAGTGCAGATTTGTATAGTTTTTAAGAAATCTATTGTCACTTTTTAAGAAGACGAGCTCCTCTGCTGCTTGTTTCCTAACATGTGATTGTTAATGAGATTTCATTCTAAATGTGTGTAATAATTTGCGTATTCAACTGTCACATGTGGTGTTATCAGGTTGGCGTGGTCTATCGTCTGTGTCTGGTCCAAGAGTTTGTGTTGTAGGAGGCGGTCCGGCGGGTTTTTACACGGCACAGCAGCTGCTGAAGGTCTGTGTTTCATTACCAAACAAACGCTCACTGTTCTGAAATTCTCTTAAGGTTTCAACATTCAGCAGCTGCGTTTAGTCGGTCAGCTTTGCTGAGTGCCAGTAATCCACTTTTTCTGGTCCTTCACTAATACCAAAAGCTGTGTGTGACAAAAAGCTTTAAAGGGACAGTTCACCTAAAAATAACCTGTACGCGAGTCTTTCTTCAGTGGAACACAAACGAAGATATTTTGAGAAATGCTTCAGTGGTTTTGTGTTCATACAACGGAAGTCAATGGGGGTCAGTCTTTTTCCAAATATCTTCTTTTGTGTTCTGCAAAAGAAAGAAAGTCATTTGGGCTTTGAATGACATGAAGGTGAATTTTCAACCTTTCCACTTTTGTATGTTCAGTTTTCAACTATCCCTTGTGTTAAACTTCTTCATGTTTGATAGTAACAGTGACTCTGTTTGCTTCACATCTGCAGCAATATTCACACGTGTATTGTTATAAGCGGCCTTGTATGTTTATTATGATGTTAATGTATTCGCACTCATTTCAGGCTCGGCAAGATGCGCTTGTTGACATTTATGAACGGCTACCCGTGCCGTTTGGACTGGTGCGGTTTGGGGTCGCCCCCGATCACCCTGAGGTTAAGGTAAAAGTCACCATCACCATTTGCCCCTTTTTAGTTTCTTAATGGATGTTGGTGTTATAATTTTTTTTTTTTTGCGAAAGTCACCAAACCTTGTCACAGAGACCACAGCTCGAAATATCAACGAAATAGCGTCTTATAATTCTTATATTTTTACAAATATAAGCGTCTTATATTTTTTGCTTATTTTGTGTCTTACAATAAACCCTGTGCCCGCTGGGTACATCAAGTTCTGCTTTATGTTGTACACAATCTCTCCTTGTAAATGTACGTCACATTATGAAAGTAAAACAAATAGAAATCACATTGCCTTTGACATGAAAGCCTCAGCTGTGTGTTTCCGTGACCTTTGAGCGCTCGGGGAGGTTTGATTATTAATCTGATGTGAAATTATGCACAAACATACTGTATCATCGGACTGTAATGAGATACGGTGTTAAAATAGGCTTGTGATAAAAACATAAGTGTGTTTGATATGTTGAAGTCTTTTACGTTTGTGTGTAACGAGAAAGGAATGAACAAACACACAAAATATACAAATGAATTCAAAATAAAAAGAATGCCTGTGACGGTATCGACTTTTCACATCCCCATAATAACTAATGCTATGTTCACACCAAATGCGAATCGAGAGATTTGCGCGAGTAAATTACATACAAAGTCAATGGAAAGACACGCGAACGTGCGTCAATCGCGTCATCCGCGCAAGTTGAAAAATGTGCGTCATTCGCACGATAATAACAAACTATCCCTATGAGTTATAAAGAGCGCAGTTGTTAGTGTTTGGTGTGAACACAGCATAAGACCTTACTTGGGGTATGTGGTATTATCGCGGTAGCGGGTTGCTTTTAATAGCCAGATATGTTCACTGTTATCAATAGCAACACTTTCATAATCGACTGCGATGCCAAGTCACTTTAGGTCCTTGTGTGTGTTACTGCGATGCCGAGTCAACATTGATTCCTTTCCCAGTTTTCCACTGATTTATAGCATAATCTGAGTTCAAACTCTCTTGTTTATGTGTTGGTGATAATGTCTAGAATCTGCATACACATCAGTTCTTTTATGATGATATGATAAAAACATCATAAATATGTTTATGATACGATTACAGGCGCGTGGCATTTAGAAAACATGACCAGATAAATGACCACAGACATGCTCTTGCGAAGTCTTTACATTTTTTGTGTACCTGTTTATTAGACCTTTTTTTCATGAAGTTATAAACATGCTCTAATTAATGCATTTGTGCATTTTTCAACTTTTTTCTCTTTGCAGAATGTTATAAACACTTTCACACAGACGGCCCATCATGAGCGATGCAGTTTCCACGGTAATGTGAACGTGGGAAGAGACGTCAGTGTTGAGGAATTAAGGCAGGCCTACCACGCCGTTGTTTTGGTGAGGATTGATTCTGCCACATTTAGCTCAAATTGATGGTTCAACCTTCAAACAAACCTCTGGTATCGGACTCTGTCCTGCAGACGTGAATGAAGCGCATGAGGAGATCTTTTTTAACTCACGATAAATACTCAAATATTTGTTTGGTAATTGATAAATGAAAATGGGTTAGCCGCTACATTCTACATGTGCATTTCAACAATTACACTCTCATTTGTTTCTCATAGAAATTTTAGGCGAAACATTTGAGACACAACTGAGAAAGTTTTCCTCTGGATAGGTGTCTGTGTACTGTTCTCAGAAACCAAAAGTCACAGATGTGCTGGCTGTTGAGCAACACCTTTTATTAGGATTTGCAACATTCAAACTGTCGGATTGTTGTTGTTAATTCATCTGACGTGTAATGCGCAAGAGCGATTTGATTTGATCTCACATTAAAACAACACGAGACAAGTTTACTCATCATATCACATACCACCTCGGTGGAAAAATTTTAACGGATGCGGGGGTTCGAAAAACGAACGTATTTTTGTTTTTTTTGCATTGTTTTAAAACATCGGTCATGTGGAGACATATTCCTGGCGTTTGGCCAATGAAATGTGAATTAACAAGATAAACACCTTTCATTGAGACAGTGACATGAAGACTAAACGTGAAAAATATAAAGATTGTTTATTAAATGAAAAAATATATTTTATTGCATTTTGGGTTTATAAATTAAGCACATTGTCGGTTAACATTAGCTTATGCATTAGCTAACATGAACTAACTAATAAACAATACTTGGCATTTATTAAATCTAGTCAATTTAGCATTCACAAATACATTTTCAAAATCAAAAAGTTGTTTCTGTAGACATTAGTTAGTGCACATTGAACTAACATTCGTAACAATTAAAGCATTAAATAAAGATGAATAAACTAACAAAAACTATATTGCTCATAATTGTTTGTTCATGTTAGCTATTGCAACCTTATTGTGAACTGTTAATATCAAAGGAAAATTTCCTTCTCACTAATGTAGTTTCAGAGAAATAGTTTACATTGTCCGTAATGTTAAGCCGGTGTTGACGAAGCTCTTTTCCATCCAACAAAAGCACGAGGGCTGTCAAGCTCCTAAAGGAAGTTAAAACCATAAAAGTCCATGCTGCTTTCAATTTCCAAAGACATTGTTTATCTTTCTAGCTTATTTTATTTCAGACATCATTTTTTGGTGTGCGCCATCTGTGTATTCCAGAGTTATGGAGCAGAAGCAAACAGGCCCATAGGAATTCCCGGGGAAAACTTATCCGGCATTTTTTCAGCTAAAGACTTCGTCGGCTGGTACAACGGGATTCCTGCCAATAAAGAGGTTCTGCTTCTTGTTAATCACAGTGAATCAGTCGTTAGGAATGTGTGTCTGATTTTCTTCATCTGTGTGCAGTTATGCCCTGACCTGAGCTGTGAGACGGCTGTGATTTTGGGACAGGGAAACGTGGCCCTGGACGTGGCCCGGATTCTTCTGTCCCCTCTGGACACGTTGAAGGTCTGTGGGTGTGTTTTTATAAAAACACACTGGGCATGAGCAGAAACCTTTCAGTCTATCACAGTCCTCCAAGTTGTTTGAGAAATCAACCGTTTTGATGACAAATATCGTACTGGATGTGTAAGAATGTCATTGTTTTGTCATACAATATATCAAACCAAAGTGGTGTTTATTTCAGGAAGAGCAAAAACACTTTTCTTTAAAATATATATATATATAATATATATTTCGAAAAGTATGTTGACACATCTGTTGAACATTTCCAGAGTTCTGTGTGATCTTGACTTCATACAACCACTGAAAACTACCGCTGAAATGTCAAAGCAAAAAAGCCTCTGATCATAGTTCTGAGGAAAACATTAATTGCAAACGCCGCTAGTTTAGGGCTTGAACGTGTGATAAAAGTCGTGCCGACGTCGTCTAGTCGATGACGTCATCCATTAATAAAATAAGAGCGTAGGGAATGTTTTGCATCAAGATTTGATGGGTGTGCCGTGCGGGCAACGCAGCACCTCCGTGACCCAGCAGCCAATATGAGAAACAAGGTAACATATATAATTGCCAGGAGTGTGACAGAATTCCGCTGAAGCGGGTGGGAATGACGTCCGATGTGTCCCTCGTGCAGGTCTCTTGGAACAGTCAGAGGTCTTCTTAAAGGTACAGTGTAAAAAAAAAACATGACCCGCGACTAGTCGATATTAAGCTTTAAATGTGGCGTCAGAGCATTAATGTCGACTTGTTGACTAGTTAGTGCAACTAGCTAGCTAGCTCAATATATTTTAAGTGGTTTTATTGTCCATATGACTTTTTAACTAACCACGATGCTGCAGTTTGTTCTCACCGCTGTGGTTATGAACAATCTGTAGATACGGCTGGACGATATAGACGGTTTTAAAGTGACAACATAAACCAACATTACTGCGCATGCGCACGTTCATGGGCTGCACTGAACTTCCGGTACACATTCACAAATAATAGAGTGCCTGTAGATTATTTCTGAGAACAAGCAAAAGAAACCGAGGTGAACCGTTACTTGGCTAAACTTGTCTCTCCAATATTTAGACTGCGATACCAAGCTCAACCACTAGATGTCAATGTTACTATACGTTTTCTTTAAATGCGACCAATACAGGACCCATTCCACAAATGGTTTATGTAATAAATTGAATATACAACAAAATTCAATAATATAATCTTTATACAAAAAAATCATATTAACTTAAATTAAATATAAATAGTTATATTAATAGACACTAGCCAAACACAGTTAACTGCAGTCCAGTCACGCGCGTCTGATGAAACGGTCTATAATGAATATTATATAATATCAAGATCATTGTACTGAAGATATGCAATTATAGTTTCATCTGAGTTTAGGATGAAAGAGTTTAGGAGTTTATTGCTTGTATCTAATAATTTGAACGTTATGTTTAATGTGACAGACACATCACTGAATAGCGCGAAACATCACTTCCAAATGGTGTATGATGAACTCTTCCCCAAAAATGTGCACAA
This sequence comes from Triplophysa rosa, assembly GCF_024868665.1. Lineage (NCBI taxonomy): Eukaryota > Metazoa > Chordata > Actinopteri > Cypriniformes > Nemacheilidae > Triplophysa > Triplophysa rosa. The sequence goes on from NC_079907.1 coordinate 1,553,877, forward strand.
GATGATTGGTTTGACATTTGTTGGTTGAATAAAAAGTAATGATTGGTCCCTAGGTTTTCATTTTTACATTGTGTTTTTTCATTAAATATTTTGAATGTTCTATCCAAGTCATGATTTTTTTAACCTTGAGCAAAAGAAAATCGCCTGTTTAACTGTTTTTTTTTTGAGCAAAAGTAAATAATCGAGATGTATCAAGATGTAAATACAATCTTTGACAACAGACAAAACAGTTTTGTTTTTGTTTTTTAAGTTCATTCTCTATCGCTTCAGACTAGATAATGTTCCAAAATAGCTACCATTTCTTTAGATGAACAAATGCTTTCCTGTTTTGAAAAGATATCATCTATCTACAACCCAAATTCTGGAAAAGTTGGGACGTTTTTTACAGTTGAATAAAATGAAAACTATAGGAATTTCAAATCACACGAGCCAATATTTTATTCACAATAGAACATAGATAACATAGCAAATGTTTAAACTGAGAAATTTTACACTTTTATCCACTAAATTAGCTCATTTAAAATTTAATAACTGCTACAGGTCTCAAAAAAGTTGAGACGGGGGCATGTTTACCATGGTGTAGCATCTCCTTTTCTTTTCGAAACAGTTTGAAGACGTCTGGGCATTGAGGCTATGAGTTGCTGGAGTTTTGGTGTTGGAATTTGATCCCATTCTTGCTTTATATAGGTCTCCAGCTGCTGAAGAGTTCATGGCCGTCTTTGAAGTATTTTTCGTTTAATGATGCGCCAAATGTTCTCAATAGGAGAAAGATCTGGACTGCAGGTAGGCCAATTCTCTTCTACGACGAGGCCATGCTGTTGTAATAGCTGCAGTATGTGGTTTTGCATTGTCCTGCTGAAGTATACAAGGCCTTCCCTGAAATAGACGTCGTTTGGAGGGAAGCATATGTTGCTCTAAAACCTTTATATACCTTTCAGCATTCACAGAGCCTTCCAAAACAAGCAAGCTGCCCATACCGTATGCACTTATGCACCCCCATACCATCAGAGATGCTGGCTTTTGAACTGAACGCTGATAACACGCTGGAAGGTCTCCCTCCTCTTTAGCCCGGAGGACAAGGCGTCCGTGATTTACAACAAGAATGTCAAATTTGCACTCGTCTGACCATAGAACACTATTCCACTTTGAAATAGTCCATTTTAAATGAGCCTCGGCCCACAGGACACGACGGCGCTTCTGGACCATGTTCACATATGGCTTCCTTTTTGCATGATAGAGCTTTAGTTGGCATCTGCTGATGGCACGGCGGATTGTGTTTACCGACAGTGGTTTCTGGAAGTATTCCTGGGCCCATATAGTAATGTCATTGACATAATCATGCCCATGAGTGATGCAGTGTCGTCTGAGGGCCCGAAGACCACGGGCATCCAATAAAGGTCTCCGGCCTTGTCCCTTACGCACAGAGATTTCTCCAGTTCTCTGAATCTTTTGATGATGTTATGCACTGTAGATGATGAGATTTGCAAAGCCTTTGCAATTTGACGTTGAGGAACATTGTTTTAAAAGTATTCCACAATCTTTTTACGCAGTCTATCACAGATTGGAGAGCCTCTGCCCATCTTTACTTCTGAGAGACTCTGCTTCTCTAAGACATCCCTTTTATAGCTAATCATGTTACAGAACTGATGTCAATAAACTTAATTAGTCACTAGATGTTCTCCCAGCTGAATCTTTTCAAAACTGCTTGCTTTTTTAGCCATTTGTTGCCCCCGTGCCAACTTTTTTGAGACCTGTAGCAGGCATAAAAATTTAAATGAGCTAGTTTAGTGGATAAAAGTGTAAAATTTCTCAGTTTAAACATTTGCTATGTTATCTATGTTCTATTGTGAATAAAATATTGGCTCATGTGATTTGAAATTCCTTTAGTTTTCATTTTATTCAAATTTAAAAAACGTCCCAACTTTTCCGGAATTCGGGTTATAAGTGAATCCGGTTGTTTGGCACCAATCGTAATTTCCTCTGTCGTCTCATTACAGACTACAGATATTACCCAGCATGCACTGAAAGCTTTAGCGGGCAGCGGCGTCCGCAGGGTCCTGATCATCGGTAGAAGAGGTCCTCTTCAGATCGCATGTACCATCAAGGTATGACAATGAGCCTCAAAGTCTGAGATCACGTAGATTTTTCTTGTTTGTTGTATACAAATATGCAACCCATTGAAAACATGAGATCAGACGGGTGACATAAACACTGAAATTGTATTAAATATGTTTCATTGAGAAACCACAGATGTGTTTTCACAAGTCACCCGTTTCGCAAGACTTCACGCTGTATTCATTCAGTGTAAAAATGACAGACGAATTGTTATCATGTCTGTCAGCTTTTGCTTAAAGCGATCGACTGCTCAACATCCCCTTCAGGTGATTGAAAAACCATTTGAGTGACAGGTGTGAACTTAGAAAGTGAAGCATGGGAACTCGTTCTTGGATATTAAAGCCCTTGAGAATAAACATTACGTCATGGAAAAACTCTTGACTGCTGTTCACGAAATGATTTGTTTATTCTCTTTTGTGTATGAATTAAAATGTGAAAGTGATTGTGAAATGTCTTGTTTAAACCCGCAGGAACTCAGAGAACTGGTGAATCTGCCAAACACCCGGGCAGAAATGCTGCTCAGTGACTTTGAGGGAATTAAAGAGACTTTAAAAGGTATAGAAAATGAAACAATATTTCATCCTAAATGTACAATTCTGCATTGATTTGCCAATGTTATATAAGTGTATGGAAGTCAGGCCCTCATGTTACTGTAATGAAGGTTAGCTCAGGTAATGTGCCTTCAGAGTTTCTTAGAGCAGTGGTTCTCAAACTTTTTTGTTGTAAGGCCCCCTTTGTGTAGAGTGCATTGCTTTGCGGCCCCCCAAATAAAGACTAATAATCTTAAACTTAAAATTTTAATTAAACCAAGAAAATATTCAGTTAAACAATGCTAAAACATCAATTCTTTTGGATGGTGGTGTTGTTTTTCTGATGTTTGATTGCACAAAATGTATGATAAATATCTATATTTCTAAAATGCCTCAAAATCTGTGGCCCCCCTGGAACCATCTTGGGGCCCCCCAGGAGGCCACGGCCCCCAGTTTGAGAACCACTGTCTTAGAGGGTTTTTATTCCATGTGGTTAAGCTTTCCGGTCCAGGGCTGCGTTTCGCAAAAGCATCGTAAGGATACGTGCATCGTAACACCAATCGTACCAATCATCTTAGACTAATGCACCGTTTCCCAAAAGCTTCATAACTTAAGTAGGACTTGAAAATCGTCGTAGATCTAAGGGTGCTCTGGAGTAATTGTAAATCCCTAAGTGCATCGTAAGAAGACAGATTTATGCAGGACAACTGGAGAATTGCGACTAAACTTAAACACTCCTGTATGTATTTTATTTATTTAGTTAGTTTTTTGTTTGTTAATTTTTTTTAAATTACTAAACAAAACTAATAAAAACTACAGTACAATAAAAATTAAATGACTGAACATACATTAATAAAGTAAAGAATACAAAAATATACTGTATAGTATGGGCAAGCTGTTGGTTCTAACAAAGGATGCATGTTTGTTGCTGGATTGCTGTATTAAAGTTACTCCACATTTTATGCAAAGTAAAAATGTTGTGTTTAAAAGAGAAGTGGTCAAAATGCTTACTTGGTGGTTGTCAGTGTCTTTGTCTTTCCTCTTTGAGACTATTGTGAACTCTCCTCTAATTATTTAGAGGAACTATGTGATTAAAGGTTTCCAGGCTGTTACAAAGCTCATATATTACACACTGCCTATCATGTGTTCCAACAACTGCAAGAAGGCAATACTTAAAGAAACTGAATGGCTGATTTGCTGAGAAATTGGATTAATTAGCTCTTCCCTTTATTGTTCTCTAATTGAAAGGTTCATATTCGTAATGAACACACTTTCTGCTTATTATTAATAAAGTGCTGGTAATGTATGTGTACAATAAACATTTAGTGTAAGCTAGATAATACATAGGCCCTAATAAAAACTTGAAATCGCCACCTCCACACCACCCAAAAGTGTAATAAAATGTGGTTCAACAAACACATAGACAGCATTTTTGATTTTAACTTTTGATTTTCCCTAGAGTGTGCAAAATACATTGCACAGTTACAGTAGATAAGTACTATCTACACATAGAAAAGTATTGAAAAATAAAAATATGTTAAACAACATTAAACAATATTCACATGCACATCGGGTGAAAATAATTAGCCTAAAGGGCTGTTCACATTGTAACGATAGCTATAAAGATAACTGTATCTATAACTATATTTGCGTCCGCTGACAAAGTTATGTTTATTTTAAGCCTGTGCGCTGCAGTGTTCTCAGTCACTAAAATGAATGTAGATGACCTGCTGATGCTTTTGTTTTAATCCAAACATTATTTTTTATAGTTATCGTTATAATGTGAACGGCCCTTAAACGTTTCGAAAACAAGCGCATGCTACAAAAACGAGCCATTGTATAAGGTGACATTTCAACACCTGACAAACGGATAGCGACTCGTAAGTAGCACTTAAAGCACTGCTACGTACAGTCGTGTTAAGTGCATTTTTCGGAAACGTGTGAAACGATGCCGAACGTTCGCAAAATGGCTCGTAGGAAACCCTCTTAAGTGCTAAGATCCATCGTTATCAGGAAACCCAGCCCAGGCTGTTTAAACAAAACAACCCGTACACTGCACAAACAAATCAAAATATTACTCATTTTTTATGAACGCGGTAATCCAAAAAAATAAAGTTTCAGATCATTTTGCATCTAAAGTTAATAGCCTACACAAAAATAAAGGCGCATAAAAAGTTGTTCACAGTGATGCCATAGACAAACCATTTTTGGTTCCACAAAGAACCATTCAGCCAAAGGTTCTTTAAAGATGAATGATTTCTTACTTTTTTATAATCTGAAGAACCTTTTGTGAGACAGAACGGTTCTTCAGATGTTAAAGGTTCTTTATGGAACCAAAAGGTTCTTCTATGGCATCGAAGAACCTTTTGAAGCACCTTTATTTTAAGAGAGTATATATTTTGTTTGTCACCACAATTATCAAACATCCTCAAAACAAGACGGAAAGAAGTTTTTGCCGTGTAATGACTTTTTATGCTGAAAAGATTTCTAAAGTAAACCACATTTTGGTTAACCAGCTATTTGTCCAGAGGTACTGTATCTGGTCTGCATTAGTGGTTGAGAAACATGTCGGATTGTTTTCAGTTTTATTTTGCAGTAAAGATATTTTATGGCCTCTGTATGTGGTTTTACTTTCTAAATAAATTAAATTAGTTATGAATGTTCTGTGAGAAGGAAAGGGTGCACAGTTTAGGAGTATTAAAACCGCAGTCATTTAGACTGTTTACTGTATTTAACTGCAAATCATTGTTTCAATATTCCAATGATTGTGCGTGTTGTCCTATATGTCTATGAAAAATTCCCATAAAACAACAAAATAAATGTGTGTGTGTGTGTGTGTGTGGTAGACCTCCCCAGGCCGAGGAAAAGACTGACCGATTTGTTGATGAAAGCGGTGAATGGAGGAGAGGATAAAGCTGAGAAGTCCTGGAGCTTCCGCTTCAGTCGGAGTCCCGTGGAGGTTCTTGCAGGGGCTGATGGGAAACGAGCTGCAGGAATCCGATTGGCTCTCAATAAACTCGAGGTAAAAATAGACGCTGTGCGTTTAATACATAAAATAATAATGATGTTTTTTGCAGTATATCCATCTGTTGGGCTCATTAAAGTTAGAATTGTGACAAAAGACTATGTTTCAATATTTTCAATTTACAAATTTAAACGTTATTTATGCAATTGCTTTTGTCAGTGCAAATGCATCTTTTCATGGTATATTCAGGATCATACAATATCAGAAAATGATTCACAACCAATAAGGTCAAGGCGGACATTGTACAGGTGAAATCATCTGGATTTGAGGAAATTTGATGAGAAATGTTTGAGTTCATATCGAGCGCTTCAATAATATTGACTTTTGTTTGCAGATTTGACACATCTGAGCTCAGTTTGACATGTTGTTGACATCTCTTCTCAAACTCATTCAGAGACATTTCTCTCCGTTTAATCTCATTGTTATTTTGGAGACACGTGAAATATTTTAAAAAATCATCTGTGACTTTTCTTTTCTTATTGTATGTGTTTATTGTTCTTCCACAATGAGTGCAGGACAATAGAGTACATGGCAAACATGATCCACAATGAGCCACGTGCACGATAAAAAGCACCACAAAACACACGATACAGAATATGAGTAAACAAGGGATTAAAGTTGTAGTTCACTAAACCCACTCCTGGAACTGTTTGGAGTGGATGTATTTATACATGAAAAGCTCTGAGCTTAAGTTTGTCTTGATCTCATTTCCTGTAATCACTGTGGTGAAGACAGAAAATGAAACATGATAACAGTGGTGTTTTAGTTTTTAGTTGACTGAATCAAACACTGGTCACTCTGTGTGTCCGTCTTTGTGTTTGGCCATGGCAGCTGCAACCGAAAGACTTTTATTGTCTCTGGGGTTTTCTTCTCCACATTTGACTGAATGTGGTTCTCATGACAATCTTGTTTTGTGTTTGTCAATTTTATCTTTTTTATGACTTTAGGTTTAGTTTCTTTTTAAGTTTTCCCGATGTACTTATTCAGATGCACACAGGACTGGGTTAGTGTATGTTAACATGAAATGTCTGTATTTATTTTCCTGTAAACGTAGGTTTAAGGTATGTAATCTTAATTAATATGAAGGTTTTATTAGTTATAGTTTTAGTAAACTGTTATAACCGTGGCCAAGACGCATGAAAACTTGATTAAAAATGAGGATGATTTCATCGGATATTACAAATTGAACTCTTTGTAAGTTCACCTGCAAACGTTAGTGTTGTATTGTTTACAAATAAATTTGAACTTGCAGTATTGTTTTTGTTATTTTGTAAAGAATAACTGGTGTTTTTTACAGTTTGATGATTTTACTGTCCAAACTGTGAAATAATAATGTAGAAGTCTGGAGTGCTTTCATCTGACCTGAATCTGTTAACCTTTTCAAACATGTAATTTTTTGTTTAGTTTTACCATATTTTTTAAAAACGGACCCTTTCTCGCTGTTTCAGATAGATTCATAGTATAATATAAATGTATAACTATAGTGTAAAGGTCTGATGTGTTTTCGGGCAGATGTGATGTGTGTGTGTGTGTTTTACAGGGTTCGGGAGAGAACGCGCGGGCCGTACCCACAGATCAGCTGGAGGATGTGGACTGTGGTCTGATCATCAGCAGTATTGGATACAAAAGCATTCTTATAGACCCCGCGGTGCCCTTTGACCCCCGTAGGTCTGTGGTGCCCAATGACATGGGAAGAGTTCAGGACACACCAGGTGGAAATCCCCAACACAATAAAACGCACCCATTATAACACATTATAACTCTTGAAACACAGTTTTACTACACATGTCATGGTTAAACTATTGCTCGTTTGTGCTTACCATGGTTTTATTGTAGTAAAGTACCCCGTTGTTGAATTGTAGTAAGAGTCTCAAGTCAAACACGTTTAGTTTTAGATTGCTGTGGGAACACATTTGGTTTAGCTTCAGGACTTGCGGGACTAATTATGTGTTTGTGGGTTTTTGTCAGGCCTGTACTGCAGCGGCTGGGTCAAACGCGGACCCACAGGAGTGATCGCCACCACCATGAATGACAGTTTTGATACGGCACGTGTTTTGCTGCAGGATATGGAGACGGGCGAGCTGGACCTGTCAATCAAGAAACCGGGCGCACAGGCCATATCTGCTCTTCTACAAACACGAGGTCACGCCACCACACACACACACACTGTTTTAATCCTGCCTGCTCTTCTATTCTTGCACCTGCCATCCTCGCACGCATATTTCTGTGCTGTTGCAACAGTTTTTGTAATTCTGTGGGTGTGTGTTTTGTGCTACTGAACCACAATTATTTGTAGTACAAGTTAAACACGCCTCGAGTGAAATGTGTGTTGTGAGATCTCAAACTGGTTGTGTGGGAAAAAAACCCGTCTCATCGTAAACATCTGATTGCATCACAGGTGTGAGAACAGTTTTATTTTCCGACTGGGAGAAAATCAACGCCGAGGAGGAGCGGAGAGGAAAACCCCACGGAAAACCCAGGGAGAAACTTCTGGACGTGGAGGAGATGCTGCAAATCGCCTGGTCGTGAGATCAGAGGCGCCTGGACTCTGTTTGACATTCTTGAACCGCTGCCCAGAATGACTGGCTGACTGCCACGTTGAGTGGGCTTTTAGTGCAAATCCCCCAAGGGTAAAACCTCTCATGCACAAGTTTGTTTGCCGAGAAATAAAAGTTCTGTCCCTGTTTGCTTACCCTCGTGTGTTTACAAACCCATAAGCCCACAAAAGATGTGTAAATACAAAAGGTGAATGACATTTGAATAATTGCATATTTCATTGTTTTGTGTGGCTTTAGAGTTGATATGTACAGTAACAGGTCACATGGGGTCATTTTATGGCGCTTTTTATCCTCTATGGAGCTTGAGTTCACAGTGTGCTTTTATTGGATAGAAAAGATATCATACTGAAATGGTTGTTGGAGTCACATCAGTGTTGAGGAATTAAGGTCAGAAACGTACGAGTCTGTGCCCTGAAGGAAGCGTTTAGTTAATGTACTGATGGGTTTGTGAGTCTGACGCTCGTCACATGCTGCTGAAGAGACATTGATGTGTGTTGTTGTCATGGAGACAGAGGGGCGGGACCTGGGCACTGACAGGGTGTTCGTGGATGGACTGCTGACCCACTTCAGTACGTGTCTGTGTGTGTTGAGATGACTGCAGATGGAAATCAGCTTGTGTTCTCTTGAGCAAACGCTATGAATTGACAACGTGCGACTGCGTGTTAAATGTCCTGAACTATATTTATATTAGAGGTGTAACATCACCAGGGTTGCCAGATCTGCATAACAAAAGCAGCCCAAAGCAACAACAACATACTCAAACTCAAAATGTGTCACTTGTAAAACCTAAAATAGTTCAGTCTTATTTATGCATTATACAAACATTTACTTGAAAATCACTTTGTAGTTGTCAAAAACGTAGTCGGGTCTGCAGGAAAACGGTGGACTTGGCAACCCTGCACATCACCTCTGTGGTACTAACAAAAGAAAGTCTCACAGACAAAAAAAGACTTTCTTTTTGGGTGAATCATTTCTTTAAAAGTAAGTTTTTTAACCTATTGTGCTAAATATTATGAGTAATGCCTTTATTCTGAATATGCATACAGTATGTGTTGCTCTTTAATTGAAATATCTATAAATATGTTTCAGAGAATCGAGTAACTGGAGATTATAGTTATCACTACTGTTTCCTGTAAGCACTACTGATTAAACCTGTTCAAGATATCTGATGTCACGTGCTGTTTTCATGGCTTCTAGAAAAGCTTTTTCTGTTTTAAATAAACAAACGTCAGTAATTGCTTGAATGAATATGGGATGGGGCTTTCATGCAGATAAACACAGAGTCTTGGTGAGAAACTGCAATGGAGATTTTCCAAGCCAAGTAAAAATATAATACAAAAAAAGTGTAAAATGCACACTACACATTCATGTAGAAAAATTATCTTTATTCGAGTTTAGTTTTCTTATCCCATTGGCAGATATTTTTTCAGATCTCTTTTAAGCATGCTAACAAGACTTAAGATTGCTTCTCAGATAAATTGATTGAATATGAAGGTATTTGTACTGGCTTATAGACACATATAGACAATGTAAGATCATTTGACTATTTTTTGCACGTTGAGGCTGTTGAGTGATGTTGAAACAGGATTCGTATGAAACACCGGCATCTCTCTGACTGTGCCAAACACATTTCCGCTCTACTTACCCATTTATATGAAATATGAAAATGATTTTATTTAAGATGACTCGATGTATTACACATACGAAAAGAATCTCTACAATGTCTTTGTTGTCTTTCACATGGTGATGTATTATAAAATGTGTAAGAGTCTGGAGATCGATGATCCATGTACTCTCAGGCGTCTTTATTCACGCTTGGCTCTCTGAAAAGTGCCTTTCCTGATGTTTGTTTTGCTGCCGTTATTTACAGGACTGTCTGAGATTTGATTGTTTAATGTTGAGCTGCTTCCAACAACATATCCATTCATTTACATAAAAATAAACTTTCAGAAATAAATTTCATAACTGCAGTCTAATCTAACTGGACTTTCCAGAAAACAGGATCTCGCTCACAGAAAAGGAAGTTCAGACAGGAAAGCAAATGATGTAATGACCAATTCTTTCCTTGACGTCACAGTACTTTTAGGGATGTTAATCTTGTAATGAGCTCATCTTTTAAACAAAGTGCACATGAAGTTACACAAAAAAAGTTGCACGTTATGAAAAGCAAAGCAGCAACTACCCTGATTTTGTTTCACGTTGATAAACCCAAACCTGTGTATGACTTTTTCTTCAGAGGAACACAAAAGAAGATATTTTGAGAAACGTCTCAGTGGTTTTGTGTTCATACAGTGGAAGTCAACGGGGTTCAGTGTTGTTTGGATGTTTACGTTCTTCAAAATGTTTTCTTTTGTGTTCAGCAGAAGAAAGAAAGTCATTCAGGTTTGAGTAAATGACAGAATTTGCCTTTTTGGATGTACTGTCCCTTTGGAAATGTGGAATAGAAGAAATAAACATCAGTTGCACAATGTTCAATGAGGTTAAAGTCGAGGCTTCCAAGAGCAGGGGTGGACAATCTCTGGAGGGTTTTCTACAAAATCTAAGCAGTCTTGAGGATTGAAAATCACATGCAAGTGTCATTTATTACGGTTACAAAAACAAAAGTAAACACCCACACAGCATCTTATCTCTATTATGACACAGCAACATCAGTCGGAATGTGAAATTTCCAAACTCCAGCAGGATGTAATAAAGAAAACCTCCATGCCTTGATTTACTCACACCATCAGACCCTTACAACTACATCTTTAGTGTGTCGTCCAAGTGTTACATGGGTAATTCTCTTCTTGTAAAGAGGATCATTGACGGATTCCAGTTTGTGAGAATACAGACGTCTAGTCAAAGTTCAGTGATTAAATGAACTGCTTGTTTCAAAAGCCACATTATATTTTTTATGGTTTCGAAGTAAATACTTCCATATTTCCTGAAATTTGTTGGATGACTCGCACAAAAGTCTTACTGTCATTTTTCTTTTCTTTTTTTAGTACTCGAATCAGTTGCTTGTGGTACTTTGTGTGGCATGAAATGGTTTTAGTCTGACGCTGACATATGGACACATTCAGTGGCACATTTAGTTTATTAGAAAAAGAAACAAACTGCCGTTTCAACAATACAGTGAAAATATTACACGTGCGTATTTAATAAATTCCATAAGTGTGTTCTGTTCCGTTCCTGTAGCGGTCGAGGTATCTGAGAGGTTGTCCATGAGGGTACTTCCTCTGGGGTGGGTGATACGCCGGAGGTCTTTCATATTCAAACACAGGCTCTCTCATATCTGTAAATAAAACAAAAAGTTAAATCAGCAGCAGTCGGTTCTTCTGTCATAAAAGGTTCATTTGTTTCAAAAAATCTACTTTGGCCTTTCCTGTGGCTCAGCGGTTAGAGCGGCGCTAGCAACGCCAAGGTCACGGGTTCCATCCCAGGGATTGCACATACTCAAATACAAATGTAATCATGCAATGTAAGTCGCTTTGGATAAAAGTGTCTGCCAAATGCATGAATGTAAATGTTTAGAGCAAGGTAGTTGCTCTTGGAATAAATCATCAGACTAAATACAGAAATAGAAGTTCATGGGGATGAAATGCTTACTGATTAACTGATGAAATGTGTCTGTAACCGACCGGTCCCACTGACTCTGATGGAATGCCAGACCGGCAGGAGTAATGACAGCCTGATGTTTCCTGTAGAAGTCTAATGTTCGGAAAGTCCGCTCCTTCAGACAATAACTGCAGACACAAGCAACAGATTCAAACATCTTTTGAAATGATGTTTTGGCAACACTTCTGCTTTTGTATGAAATTCTTTACCGTTTAGTTCTGTGTAGAAAGATAAAAGTCTATCTCACCACGGGGCGGGTCGCTGGTCACTGCTGAAATCCACCGGGCCATCTTGCTTAAACAAGATGAAGATAAATCTGTGAAAGCCTGTTCCTCTGGCAGGAAACGGACCAATGTAATGACAAATCTCTTCTCCTGACATCACCGCCTTTCCAGGGATATTCCCACTGTAAACAGTGAAAAAGATAGATACTTATAATGCAAAAAATGAACTTTATTTTTGTCTGGTTTATAGTACAAATATACACAAATTATTCAATCAAGACGTCAGTGGTGTAAAGTATTGGAGTAAATGTACTTAGTTACTTTACTTAAGTATCTTTTTGGCTACTTTGTAGTTGTACTGAGTATTAAAGATATTAGCAACTTTTACTCTCTACTTGACTACATTTTTGAACAAGTATATGTACTCTTTACTCCACTACATTTGTAATGACTAATGCAATTACACATTACATTTTGCATGGCACCTATCTTATAATTAATATTGCCATTTACAGGGCAATGAAGGTACTACAATCTTGTGGATTTTGCCCTAACTTACAAAAACTTGTCAACATGGCTTCTTTATATGAATATGAGTGCAGTATCAGGTAGATGTCAATCGCTGGCGGTTTATACACGGTTAGCCCTTACCCGCTATTTCTACAGTAATATATTGGCAACACTGTTGCCAGCTAGTTACTGTAGGTCACACATCTACAAAAGCTCTTATTTTTAAAACTAACTCTTCCTAAATGTGCTCTAAACATGTTTGCTCAAAATTTGACCATGTGGTGGGACTATTGCCATGAAGTGATGTAAACCAGTAAAAAGAATGTATAGTATTTCAATTTTCAAAAGTGCTCTCACACTATATAGACAAAATATTAACCTATAGAATGAGTCGGACACAGAGAAATGAACAATCCACATATGAATCTCAACAATGGTGACAATCAACTGAACAGCTTCATGCTGCAATGCATGCTGGGTACATAGTACAAAACTCATTCATGATTGTTTGTCACCATTGATGAGGTTTGTATGTCAAGTGTCTAACTGTGTCTCAATTGCAAAGAAAGATTTTCTGACAGAGATCTTTCCATTATAACATGTAATCACTTTACCAAACATATCTTAATAAATCTTAAATGCTATATTATTATTATTTAATGATTGAATTCTTTCAGATGTATCTTCAGTTACTAAGCAAACATAAAGTTGCGGTTCCTGTAAAGTCCCTTTCAGTGTTATTGTATAAGTGTACATTTTAAAGCTACAAGAAAGTCAAAGAGTCCAACCAAAGCAAACACTGATCGCCATAATGGTGACTTAAAACATAATTGAACCACTATGAACTAGAGTTAAATCTCAATAAGATCTTACACAGATGACAGAAATAAAGTGAAAGTGGTGTCTGTAATATGTGAAGATGTTATTGATGTTTGTGTTTAATTCTCCTCTGGTGAAATCTTGACAGATTTATTGTGTTCATCTGTTATTTACACTTGTTCATCTAAGACTGTGTGACTTAAGTGCGTTAATAGATTCTTTATAAATGTATCTTCAAACAGCCATTGCAGTAGTTTACTGTAAAACACCTACAGTAACTAGCAGGCAACAGTGTTGCCAATACAGTATATTACTGTAGAAATGGCAGGTAAGGGCTAACAGTGTATGTGAAATGAGGACATGACTGCAGCTGGCCATGAGGCCCAAACCAGCATGTCCAGTGCAAAAAGGCTTTGACTTTTTAATTCTACTTAACATTATTTTATTTATCTGTTATATTGAAGAGACCTTTTTGAAGGACTTTGGTTTACTTATGAGCACTTGAGCTTAAATGAGACTTAGGGTGTTTGTAATGACGTAGGTTATGGTGTCGACCATGATTTGTTGCAATTTTGAGGTGTTCAGTCTTATTATGATTTAAGAAAATAAATGCGATTGCTCTCCTCACAAATCAACTGTTTCTAGTTTTTCACTGATGTGTCTCTTAAGTGTTGAGGACTAGTGCTGCTTTGAGCCTACATTCAGTATGAGTAAAATACTCAAGTACTGTTCAAATCAGATACTCGAAGACTTTTACTCAAGTCGTTTTGAAATTGGTGACTTGTAACTTGTAATGGAGTAATTTTCACTGCAAGGTATCTGTACTTTTACTTAAGTATGGTTTTCAGGTACTCTTTACACCTCTGCAAGACGTGTATTTGACGAGCAAAATCATGAAAGATAAGTTTAGTTTATGCATAAGACAAGATATCTTTCACCTGGATAAGGCAAAACATACATTAAGTACGTGAGATCAAGAGATCAAGAGATCAAACTTAATTCAAGTTCATGTTTCTGACGTCATTGGTCAGTTATTTATTCTTGTTTTAAGCATGCATTTATTTAATTTTGATCTTTTTTCAGAAAACAAGTCTTGGTATCTCAAGTCATTTCACTTTTAAAATAAATGCACCTTAATTTCAAATGTTCACGTATTTGTACTACAAAATACAACAAAAATACTAAGTAGCAAATCATTTTTTGGACTGTTTTGCACCAAGTATTAAAGGGATAGTTCACCCAAAAATTTTAATTCTGCCATCATTTACTCACCCGCCTGTCATTTCAAACCCGAAAGACTTTCTTTCATCCGCAGAACACAAAAGAAGATATTTTGAAGAATGTTGTTCACTGAACAGCAATGGAAGCCATTCACTTGCATTGGTTTTGTGTCCACACAATAGAAGTCAATGGGTGCCACCGCTGTTCGGTTATCAACATTCTTCAAAATATCTTCTTTTGCGTTCTGCGGAAGAAAGTCAAACGGGTTTGAAATGACAAGAGGGTGAGTAAATGATGTAAATTATGTTTCTCTATGGGTGAACTATCCCTTTAACAATAATAGTGCCGGTTATCTTAGCAAACATCTATATTAATAGAAATCTGTCTAATGAACAAGATAAGAATCAAGGAGAAAGACAACGCTCTACCCAGTTTCAGGCGGTTTTGTTGACCAAGTGACACTGTCAGATTGGCTTTTGATGTACTCCGACATTAAAACGTGACTGTTGACTTTCAGAAGTTGCAATGCTTTCACATCCCAGAAAGAATGTGAAGCATCTGTTCAGATGTATATCTGAACAGTTAACATTATAGATCACCGCGTTCAGCTCTAGGCGTGTATAAATAAACAGAATTATAGATGAGATGATACTCACACCAGCCAGTGAAGATACTCCTGCTCACCGTCCATCAGGTGTTCATCTGCACAGAACAAACACGCATCTTACTTTCTGTCTCTGTCGCCCTCTTGTGAATCACATTAGTAGTGTATTCTGCTCATTTCCAGACTGCAGCACAACATGGTTTTCAAAAAGATCATAAACAGTTTATAGCGTGTCCTCGGTTAAAAACACTTCTCCGGTGTTTTATTATTTATCTATAAAATGACCATGTGATTGACACTTCTAGTTTGGGATAGTCTATTCAATTTTCACATGTTGTACCTGGGCTGGTTAGTAACAGTGTCCAGAGAGAATTCTCCTCCGCTTCATAACTGATCTGAGGTGCCTGTGCTGCCTGAGAAGACCAAAAACACACCACAAATCAGAGTTGGTTCATTTTATTTCAAACAACAAAAAATGTCATTCGCTTTGACTGGCTCACCTGAGTTGGTGTTAAGTGATTCCCATAATGCACCACTGCATCGCTGTTGTCTCCGTACGCCACACGCAGCATCACCCGAGGCACAAAATACGCCATGGGAAACAGATCTTTATAGACGCCGTAGTGTTCAGCGAGCCTCTGGATGTGGTACGGCCCGTTTGACTTCTCCCATTCTGCTTTTACTTTGTCCACGGATATTCGAACTGGAAGCCAGAAAAGGTGACATTAAACCCCACTGCATGACAGGAGTGCGGTCACCATGAAAAGCTGCAAAAATCGGCTTTATTTTTTTAAATAAATGGGTCATTGATTTTTCCAGTCTTAGAATATACAGATCATGATGATGGAGGTGGAGTCACTCACAGTCACGCAGTCGATCGGCTCTTTCCAGCTCAGGGTTCCTCTTGTTCTCCGTCATCAACCTTTTCCTCTCTCTCACCTCTGTCTTTCTGGACGGACGCTGATACGGAAGACCAATGTTAATCGGCTTAACGGCTGCTCAAGACGCCATTAAAACAAAAAGAAAAGACAAGAGTTACATACAGGTTCTTATTAGCGTGTGGATTATGTTCAATGTTTCTTCATGTCTTTTCTCCCATTGGTTTACCTTCCTTCATCTCTTCCTCTCTGTGTTTCCTATAGGTCCTCCACCACACCTCCTTCCGGTCGGCCTCCTCCACTGCCGTCACATAGCGCGCGTAACTGCCATATTTCTCCAGAGAGTCCAGCTGACCACAGTCAATGTCCTCATTAGGCATCGGACCCAGAGGAGGGGACCGGTGACCCAAAACAGCTGCAGATCATTCAAAGATGCAATAAATAATAACAATAATACTATATTGTTTGTGTTACTTTTTAGATG
This sequence comes from Triplophysa rosa, assembly GCF_024868665.1. NCBI lineage: Eukaryota > Metazoa > Chordata > Actinopteri > Cypriniformes > Nemacheilidae > Triplophysa > Triplophysa rosa. Next base: position 1,570,442 of record NC_079907.1, read on the forward strand.
AGAGAGTAGCATACGTTACATGTAACAGAAATATAAACACAAACTACCAACCAAGACCCAATTAATAATAATATAATAATATTAATAATAATTTTCAACAAAAAAGAAAAACACAACTCTATTTAATCTGAAAAAATAAAATATCATGCATATAGATTATAATTTATATTTAAATTGAGAGATAGAGAGACAAACGATAGACAGGCAAGTAATCAGAGAGAGAGAGAGAGAGAGAGAGAGAGAGAGAGGAATTCAGAGGTCATTCGCGCCTGTCATCCACACAAAAACACTCATACAGCAGTGCCTCTGTTGCTCATAAACTCATTATTTACGCAGTTAAACATCTCGAGACCTGACAATGTGGTCTCGTGACCCCTCACCTGTGGACCGAAGCCCTCTCGCATGATTTTTAAAGCCCACATCCACCGCAGTCCGCAGCAGAACACACGCCGCACTGCGCAGCGCCATGATGGAACGCTGACGCCAGCACGCAGAACGCGTGACGACATGCGCCCGACGCAACCGCGCCGCTGCGTTCCAGCGTCACGTGACGGCCGACGAGTTTCGCCCATGAGATTGAGAAAATCCGGCGCGCGAGATCTTCCTCACATTTCCACAGATTTGATGAGTAAATATTTATTTGAGTTTATTGTACGAGGAGAATGTTTGTCGTGTTATGAGTCTGCTGGGTTTTAAAAGCGTGTCATTTGTCGGCGTGTCCGTTTCTGTGCTGTGTTTTGATGTTTACACTAAGAATTAACGCAAATAATAATGACAGTGATGTTATTTCATCGGGTGTCGCGTCTGTTTTGAGTTCATAATAGAGAAACCCTGATAAACACTGAGTTTTTATCATTATTGATCCATTTTCATCCATTAGGCCGTTCATGTTTTCATCCATCCTTCAACTGTTTATTATGTCCAACATTCATTCATTTTCTCTACATTAGCCACCCGTCTCTCTCTCTCTCTCTCTCTCTCTCTCAATTTAAGTGTGCTTTATTGGTATGACAAAATGTACATTCGTATTGCCAAAGCATTTGCATCTGGGCTGCGTACAAATAGTGCATATATACAAACGAAAAGAAAGATAATATAACAGTAATAAAATAAAATAGTGTGATGTATGTAGTGCAACTAAAAACAGAAATAAAGAATAGTTTAAGCAATGATTTACAAAAGCAAAATATACATTTAAGTAGCAGAATAAAGTAATACACTGTAATATAATTTAATGTAATCTTTCTCTCTCAATTCAGTTTAAATGCAATTTATTGACATTATTATTTTACTTACAAAAAAATCAAAGATATCCATCATGTTTATTTCATGTCACTACTAGATTTATATATTTTCTCTCTCTCTCTCTCTGTTTTAAGTTTGCACTGTCGCCATATTTAACTAATACCATATTAACCATATTTAATTAAAATAATTATTATTTCCCTACAAATGCCTTTATTTTCATTGCTCCAAAAGTGTTCATCATAACATTGTGTAACATCACATTTGTATTGTCAGGTTTGTGAGTGATGGAGGATCACACGCAGTGCACGATCTGCTATGACCAGTTTAAATTCCCAGTGACCCCCCGGTGCGGTCACACCTTCTGCAAGGAATGCATCTCGACATTCTGGGATGGCAAGCAGAGAGATGGACAGGTCCTCCAATGCCCCATATGTAACCACATCTTTGAGACGAGGCCTCAGCTTAATCGGAACGTGTCTCTGTCTGTGATAACTGAGGCGGTGGCAACAAACAGTCCGTTTAAGAGAGATGTTAGTACAGGAGCATCAGTTCGCACGGAGCCGGAGGAGCTGTGCGGGCGTCATCAGAAACCTCTGGTCATTTACTGCAGGAACGACAGCATGTGTGTGTGCTACGAGTGTTCGGTGAATGAGTGCAAGGGCCACGATCAGATTTTGGTTGAAGAAGAACGAAAGAACAGAGAGGTGCCGACACACACATACATCTGTGTTTGTACATACATCATATTTGAGACTATTTTTATTATTCGTGTTTTTGCTTGACAGGCAGGATTGAAGAGGAAGGGTGAAGAAATCAAGAAACAGCAAGAAGCTGTTGAGAGATGTTGTCTGGAGCTCAAGGAAAACATGGCCGAATCAAAGGCAGGACACGAAAGAATAATAATTCATCCCATAATAAAAATCCAAACTGAGGAGTGAAATGTAACGAATGATAAGGAAGGACTTTATCAAAGGAAAGCTATAATAGAAACACGTAACCATTTTATAATCTGTGGCTTGTTCCAGGTGTCATTACAGCAGACGTCTCAGTGGGTGATCACCAAGTTCTCTCAGCTGATGAAGGTGTTGGCAGAGAAACAGGAAGTGACGCAGTGTTTTGTGGAGCAGCAGCAGGATGTGACCGTGCAGCGGGCTGAGAAGAGGCTGGCTGTGCTGGAGGAGAGACAGAAGCAGCTCGCAGCTCTTCAGGAGGAGATCACGAGTCTGTGTTCTCTCCCTCACTGCCAGCTCATCAAGGTCACATCACCACCGCACTTTCTTTTGCTGCTGTTTAGTGTTTGTAAGCGATTCTGAAAAACTAGAAGCGGGCGTCTGTGTGCCACAAGACCAATCCAAAAAAGACATTCATAAGAAATCTAGTTATACTGTGGCACTTCAAAAAAAACTACTGAAACTCTCAACACTTCCTCTCCGTTTTAAAAAAAGAGCATTTGTTTGAAGATTTGAAGATTTTCACCACATTTAGACATTTATAACTTTCTTCCGGGGCTTAGAAACCTTCTTTATGACACGGTGAGGACAAAACTACTTCAAACAATGAGAAGCACCGGCCTCTCTACACATCCGTTCAGTGTTAGGACCATTAAAACAAGTTTGATCTCATCCGTTTGTGAGGCACATTTTAGTACAGATTATTATAAGTGTTTTTTTACACGTTAAACTCGTGATCTAAGCGATGTGTTTCATTACATGTGCCAAAATGGAAATCTTAAAAGGCACGGCAGCAATAATTGCCCATTTCAATATTAGACGGCATGGAAAACAGTAATATAACATTATAAACAGTTGTCACACAATTACCTTAAATTGAAGATGATAAAAATGTGTTCTTGCCTTCTTCTGTAGGAGTCCAGGCTCATAGAGGTCCCACACTTCCATGAAGTTCCTGCGGACGTGAGCACATGCCTTCAGGAGAAGCTGAACCCCGTCACAGACGTTCTGTCTCGCGTCTCTAAGCTGGTGTGTGAAGATTTAGAGAGAGCCGTGCAGACGTTTGCAGGACAGGAGAAGGAAGGTGGGAACATCTCTTTATCAAAACCTCAAACCGATGCTTTTTTGATGGATCTCCTTGTCATTCTTGTAGGTTCTCCTCAAGATAAGAGGCCCGTACTTGCTGTCGTTCCCAGTCCTGCATCATCATCATCATCATCGTCGTCGTATCCGGCTGAGAGGGAGGGGCTTAGTGCATGTAATCTCTCATTTATTCTCTTTATATAAGACAACGATACAAGACTCCCACAATCACAGAAAAACATAAATATATCAGTGATTTTCCACTCTGGAAATATTTCCTAACGATCTTTAAAAGCCATTCGCAATAAAAACATTTCTGAAAAGTTCTTTGTGACAAATGATATTTGTGATCTTTTTTCTAAGATCGTTGCAGCCTGACCTTTGACCCTCGTACCGCCAACGCTCACCTGCGTCTTTCCCGTAGCAACAGGAGGGCGGAGCACCTCACCTCCGGGCCCCGCCCGGTCCCCGCCGACAAGTCGCGCTTCGATCACACGTGGCAGGTGTTGTGCTTCCAGAGCTTCAAGGAAGGTCAGCATTACTGGGAGCTGGAGGTGTCCAAACCGTGGGCCTACGTGGGCGTGACGTACCCGAACATCCCGCGCAAAGAGAAGGGCAAATGCTGCATGGTGGGCATGAACGAGCTGTCGTGGAGCCTGCAGCTTGACGAACATCAACTGAGCGTGTGGCACGCCGGATGCAAGGAGCCTGTCGCAAGTCGGCTGCAGCTGAATGCACGGTCGCTGCGCATCGGGATGCTGCTGGACTACGAGGCCGGAACGCTCACCTACTACCAGGGACAGGTGCGTCTGCACGCCTTCCACTGCGCATTCACACAAGAGCTGTTTCCAGCGTGCTGGATCGGGGAAGGCGTCACTGTGACGCTCTGCGAACCCTGAGCCTGAACGTCTTTGTTGTTTTGTGACCCCCAACCAGATTGAAGAAGTCTCATTTCTTGCTGAACCTTTCGTGTCTTTGAGCCGTGGTGAGATTTGTCTTGGGAGAACCACGCAAATGTTGCACTGTTACAACCTCTTTGGCAGTCTCGTCAATACATACATTTGTATGTCGAGATCAATGTTATTTTCTGCTGTATCTCCTTAAAGATGTGCAAATCAATTTGTACATTTATTATCGGACCCTGTGATCCCACAGATGGCCGCTAGCGATGCCAAGACCTTAAACTGATCAAATGTACCCTGAAGGCACTGTAATTCTATTTGGATAAAAACATCTGTAGTTTGTGTTTAAAGATCTGCTGTCGAGGATGCTCATTTTTATTTTTGGTGGATTCTGGGAAATGTTTTTCCACTTGTTCTGTTTTTGTAACATTTTGATTTTTTTTAATATAGAGTTTATCAATATCAAGCACATCCTATTGCACACTTTTCCAGTACATCTGGGTTAAAAATGTCAATTCTTCAGTTTCATTAACATTGATTAGAAGGGAATACAAATGCACAGCGACTGTACTGTACCACATTATCACTACATGAACTCATGTTTAATTCAAGGAGTCCATTTATAAATGATCACTTGGAATTTTGGTCTGCTTTTCAGACTTTTAGCTTTATGATTTAATGTTGAAGATCAAAAGCACATTGTATTGTGGGATGCAGTATCTCATACTGTCTGCTGACTGAACAGTGAACTTCATTCAGTTTCTGTCCTCAATGTCCTACCTGTCTACTGGGCACAGGTAAGTCTGATATTTTATAGCTCTCAATTATACTTTAACGTTAAGTGGCAAAAATTAATGTCAAAATAAAGAAAAAATAATCCATTAAATAGAGACATCAGTTGCAGTATTAATATCAGAATGTTGTCTTTTATTCATAAAATGATGCTGTAAAAGAAAAGTGTTGTTTCTACATTCATATTCGAATTATATTTAAAAACATTAATGTTGTGCAGACGTACATAATTATTTCACAGATTTTTACAACAGATAGAAATGTGCAAAAAAAGAGATCTAACTTATGCTCAAGTCAAAAATGACAATGCCAGAAAATCAGAAAAACAGTGCTCTGTAAATAACTGAACAGAGACAGAGAGAAAGGTTAGTTATTATTTAATTATTTAAAGAGATGAGGTTAATTGGGTTTCCTGATTTGTGCGTTCCAACGGTAGCGAGTTTGAATGAGAGTCCTCTGAGGTTTCAGGAATCAAAATGCCATGAAAAATGCCCACGTATTTCTAAGTCATTTTTTAGTATTACTCATGTTTGAGTTACTCATTTATGATTACTCATGTTTCATAAATGCTCATGTTTTTTAACATGTTTTATCCAGTCTACACTGATCTCTATGACACTTTCTGGCCATCACCCTGAAACTGCTCTCATAAGATTTAATGCTTTATTACATTTATTGTAGACCTGTTTAATGTCTCCTCCATAAAGATTTCTCATCTTAACCACAATCCTAAAAACAAACTTTGTTACTGCATGTTTTTCATATAATTTCATCTGTACATTTCCTAACTTTCTCTTTCTTGTTAAGAGCATGTGACATGATTTTTTAACTGACATCTTAAATCCCGTCAAATGTCCATTTTTCAACTTTTATTAGCACTGAATATTATGAATCACTTGTCTAGTATTTTTCCATATGGCCCCATCATCTGCATGAAGTGAAGATCTAATACCATTGCCAACCTTCTCAAATATATCATTTATCATTATATTAAACAGAATTGGGCTAATGACACTACCTTGTGGAATACCATTTATTATTATCAAAGTCGTCTGATACAGCATCTTCAACTTTAACACGAAATGTCCGATTTGATAAGAAGTCTAAAATCTAGTAAAACATCCTTCCTCCAACTCCCATATTATGTAGTTTGATCAGTAATCCTAGACTGAAGCGCTCGAGCAAACGCGCGCCTTTTATCTAGATACGTAACAGTCGAAACGGAACATTTGGATTCGCAATGACGCTGAAGTGCTTTATGACGCTTTATGGCGCTGCAAGAAAAAAAACAACACCATTTGGCCAATGAAATTTTTATAATCGCTAAATTCTATATTAAAAATGTAGGTTTTGGAATTCTTGCATCTTCCCTTTGTTTATATTCAACTGAAAAAATTACAAATCCTGCAAAAACATGAAATTGTTTAAGTTCTTTATAAAACAATTGTTTGTTAACTTCCGTTAGTTAACTTGTGTTATCCATTTGTTTGAACGTTATTTACTTTATGTATATTGTTTTTTTTGTTGTTGTTTAATTATTTATTTACTTTCTCTTTTTAGTTATCTATTGAATTGCTGTCTACCTCTGTGTCATTAGTAATGTTTATGTTGCCAGTTTGTATGGGAATGTATCTAAAATGTAATAGATAATTATATTACAAAATGAAAGAAATCTCTCTTAAATTGATTTATAAGTACCATCAAAAGCCATTTTTTTTATTTATGCACAATTGCTATTTTATTTCAGCATACTGGACAGAATAGAATCAAATACATATAAATCAAAACAAGTTAGATGCTATTTGCTCATTAATGTAGAAAAAAACATGACATAGCAAACGTTATAAGCTACAGTACAGAACCTCTGGAAATTAGAAACCAAGTGAAACCACGTGTGTGGAAAGTCCTAAAAGATGATGCAGGCATTTAGGAGTGAAACCAGTAGTATTATCAAGCAACCGCACAGACCTGAAGCTCCTGACTTTATTACTGTTTCTGGGCTCCATGCATCTGTGAACAGTTCAGTGCAAAGTTACAAGACACAAATGAATCAGATTAGATAAAGTGAATATTAAAATAATAACGTATAAGCTGACCTGAATTTCCATCAGACCAGACCAGAGGACCCATGGATATAGAAGAACTGTCGTAAAAGTGCAGAGACCTGCCCATCCTCTGGTGATATCCAGAATAACAATCCTAAACGTTTGAAAAGAATCAGAAAATTAAAATCATCTAACATCCTTTCAGTGCAACATCTCTCTCCAATCATCAAATCGGTGCACAACATTTTAAGTATTACTGTTTTAAAACTATTACTATCCCGAATATTTGCTTCAAGACACACAACCACAAAAAACATGCAACGGGAACCATAAAAACGCTTTGAACTTGCTATGTTAAACACTACACAATATCACATAATCTTACACAATATCTATTGTTAAAATCCTACCCATCACAACACTCTACTTGGCATTCTCTTATCAAATGTGGCACTTAAATTCTAATACAAACCAACATTCAGCTCCGGACAAAAGTATATGTTGAGTGTAAAACATGTTGAAGATTAACTCACAGTTGTGCAGTGATTGTTGGTGTGAAGACACAGATGAACAGAACAGTGCAGGTAAACTTTAGTGGCGTTTGAGCTGAAGATAAACATCCTGAAGGAGAAACGGCTGGATGTTGAGACACCATTCTGCAGAAGCTCCACTGTGTTGTCTTGTGGATTTGGACACCTGAAGATAAAGAGGATCATTTCTTGAACCCAAACACGTCTTTAAACACGTTAAGAAGCTCAAACTGATGTTTGTGTCTTACTCTCCAGTGATGAGATCCCAGCGCAGACTGTAATCTGGATCATTCACAGGTGTAGCCCAACATGTGTCAATCACTGTGACAAACTGAAAACTGTCAACCCCGTCAACACCGACCTCAACAAAAATCTGCTGATTGAGTTCTGCATCCACACGACCAGTGAAGGGCTGAGAGAACTCAGAATCCTGATAGGGAACCATTCGCACCTGATACCTCCCTTCACCAGCCGGAAGATTCTCGTTCACACGGCTGATCAAATAACCAATACATCCGTGTTAAAAATTACTCTTTAATATTAAGTGTTAAAACACATTATACACAGTCAACGTGTATCATGTAGAATTTTGCAAATAGATTTTCATCTAAAATACACATGAAAGCTGAATGTAGTCTCACGTCTCCAGTGGGTTGATGTCTATCATAGAAAGTGTTTGTGTTTGGGGGTAAATACAGCTGAAATTTAGCTTCAGTATTTTCTCTCTGCTGATGAGACCTGCGCCTGACTCTGGTGTCCCCAAAATAAAGTTCTCATAGATGATATGAGTGCCGTTGGCCTGTGGACCGCACAACATATTAGTCCAGATATTAATCAACTAATTAAACTTAACATAAAGTATGTAAATATTGAGTCTTACCACAAGATTAGTGCCACAGATCTGATAATTGTTATCAAAGTGAAACTGCACTCTTCCATTCTGGATGGTTCCTCTGCAGCCAGGGTCATTGAGATGTAGAACATGAGCTGAAAAACCAGCTTCAAACAGCTGACAGCGAGACAGAGATAGAGATCCTGAACTGCTCTCACAGGTTTCAGAGAAATCTGAGGAAAAGACAGATTTTCTGCATGAGGGAATAGTAAATTGGCTGCTCAGTTATTTGAATTATAGTCAAATGATCTTACCAAAAGACTCGTGTTCAGATCTGGTTTGGTTTTCATTGCAGAAACACCCGTAAACACCATTTTTCTCTCCGCACCGTTCATCTTCAGTACAGTTGAGCTCAGAACAGGGCTCTCTTTCAGCTAAATATGAAGACAGAGATAGATGAATTAATATTAATTTGATAGATGACATTCTGCATTTCAGTTCAGTTCTACTTGTTAGCAGAACCAGTCATCAAGACAGTAATGGCGGCCTCTGCGGGTTAAAATGAGTATTACATGTGGAGTTTTTCTAAAGTAATATAAATAATAATAATAAATAAATAATAAAAATAAATATTTAAAGTGTTTCCAACAATGGATTTTAGTAGGTGAAGGCAATTTTAATGTAGTAAGTCTTCATAGTCGCAGTACCAATTTCAATCATAAAAAAAAACCCGAGCATGTGAGTAAATTCTCTATCTGCACAATAAGCAGCACAATGCAGTGGTTTGACAAACTCATAAACATAATAATCTCCTGGACAGGCTTTGACTCGTATGGGATGAGATTCATAACCACAGCAGCCGTTCCATGAGGACATACAGACGTGTCGTGTGACCACTCCATCTTCCAGCTGTGGATGAGGATCTCTGAGATACAGTGGGTTATAAGTCCCACACATCCCTTCACTAACACATGATTCTGACATCTGAGTGCTCTGACCATTGATGAAGAGTCTGTACCAGCCATTCCACTCAACATTATAATCACACATGGCATGGTTGTTGTTGTAAGAATGATCAGTGGATCTCCAGGGTTCATCCAGACTGGTGTAGCTGTCACAGGGGTCAACACTTGGAGTGCTGAAAGAGACTATTTTGACAGAAAGAGGGTGTTTACATTAAATGCATTAATTATAATGTTACATGTACAGTATATACAATATAACTCATAATAACATGTAAAGCAAAAGTACCTGCACAATATGAAGGGAGTGGGATGGCTAGATCTGGTCTGGTCAGTTTGTAGACATAATAATGTCCAGGACAAGCTTTGACTTGGATTGGGTTGGATGTGTAATGACTGCACTGGTCATAATGAGAGCCGTAGACTTCACGAGTAACAACTCCATCTTCTACTCCAGGATGAGATCCACCAAGCCACAGAGAACTGAAACCTCCACATGACATGTAACTAACACACCAGTCGGGCATCTGAGCACTCGATCCATTGATGAAGAGTCGATACCAGCCGTCCCATTTCACACGCGTGTCATCATTTTTACCTAAAAATCCATTCATATACCAGTAATTGTGTGTGTTCCTCCAGGAGTCGTGCAGTATGTTGTAGTTCGAGCACGGGTCACCTGAGAATAAAACAGTTAGAGTTCAATGAAAGATTAAACAATATAAAGCTTTTAGGCACAAATGCTAGAGGGCATGAAGCTGATGTGCTTCATATGTTAAAAGTAAGTCTATGAGACGAAAAACCTTTAATAAAACCATTACTCAAAATTGAACTAATTAAAAAGACATTTCGATACAAACGACAGTTTAAGTTTCGCTGCAGAGTAGTAAAATCTCTTATGGAAACTTACTGAAGGTGACGCTGGATCCAGTGATCACAGCTGGAATTGTTGTGGGATCAGTCGGTGTTATAGTGCTGACATCTAAAGAAAAACGATTTATTTAAGACGCGACTGAAATTTTTTGATTCATTGAAAAGATTTATTAATTCAGAAAGTAAGAAAAGCCGTACCTGTGCAGTATCCTGAACACCACTCTAATGGATTCACGACGAGTTCATATGTAATAATTTCCAGGACAGGCTTTTACTCGGATGGGTTTGAATTTGTAATCACAGCAGGTACCAGACCAATAATTCCCTCCACAGACCTCCCGGGTCACCACCCCGTCTTCTATCTGAGGGTGAGGACCGTTGAGCCACAGACTCAACTCTGAGCCACAGCTGTATCCATTAACACAGGTCTCTGGCATTTGGATGTTCATCCCATAATGATAAAGTCTGTACCAGCCACTCCAGGAGAAGACTTCATCACAAATCACCAATCCAGTCGTTGCTCTCCAGGGACGATCCAGAGACTCATAGTTGTAACAGGGATCATCACTGATGCTGCTGAAAGAAACTGGCATGAAGAAAAGAGATGTTTTTTAACCATTTAATTCTTCCACTATGGTAGTCAATGAATTCCCAGAAATGAAAACGACTAACATTCTTCCAAATATCTTTCTTTGTGTTCATCGGAACAAAGTAATTTATACATGAAATTACATGAGCGTGAGTAAATGATGACAGAATTTTAATTTTTGGATGAATTATTCCTTTAACTTCTTTGCTGAATGAGATAACATATTTACGAAACGCGCCCTGAGCAGTTTGTTTAGGGATACTAAATAGTGGTGTATGTAGATAGCGCATAAGATGATAAAAACATAACGTTTCATTATGTACAATCTTTATACACATCTGAACATATAGTTATGTATATTATATTGAATTTCTGTCAATAGATCCTCCAAAAACATTGGATGTTTAATATCTGACCAAATCCACCATGATTCGACAAATGAATATTTTACAATACACAAAAAGTCTTTGAGAGAGTTAGAGCGTCACCTGCACAGTATGAAGGGTTTTCCAGTGACACATCTGGTGTGATGAGATCATAGACATAATAATCTCCTGGACAGGCTTTCACTTGGACAGGGGTTGATCTGTTGCTGTCACAACGGTCTTAGGAAAACCACCCTGCATCATTTCCCATGACCTCATGGGTCACCACTCCATCCTCAAGTCCTGGATGAGAACCGTTGAGATACAGTCCAGTATAACCTCCACATCCCATATTACTCACACACCACTCAGACATCTGAGCACTTTCTCCATTCAGATACAGCCGATACCAGCCGTTCCACTCAACAAGTCTGTCGTCATGTTCAGTGTACTGGTATGGGTTCTGCCGTATATGTCTCTCCAGTAGTCATCAATAGTGTTATAATCAGAGCACGGGTCAGAGATTACAGTGGGAAGCACTGAGAGAGAAAAGATAAACTTCTTTACACACAGTTAGAAACACAACACTTGATATTATGACAAACAGTATCCCTCTAGAGTTTAGCAACAACAACAAAAAGAGTGCAACCCAACCAGTTACAGTTTCTATGGTTGGGGTAATGTTAATGTTTCTAACCGGGGGGGTATGAAAATCAAGTCAACAAAGAACTAGTGATCACTTTAGGTGTGCAAATGTAAAGATCTTTAGGCTAAAATATGTCCAACATGTTGTATTTTTAGAACAGAATCTTTGAGATTTGTTTATCATTTTTTGGAGCGCTGAGCCTTGTGTTTTGCCAAATATGAGGATGTGAGCTGAAGAAATGGTGCACAGACTGCTGGGTAAAAATTCTCAAAAACCAATACAAACATGATCAAACCTGATAACAACTAGTGCAGTAACAATAAGAGTCACTAGAGGGCGCACCTACCGCCGCTTACTGTAAAACACATTTTGTCTTATGACCTGAATGGATTAACAATGGAGAAAGTCAATTAAGTCTACCCCTGGATGCCCAAAGATCACCTAAATTTGTCAACTTATGAGTATAATTGTTTGATATGCCATACTCGCTTGTGTAACAGCGGGACACACTAGAGACGTATATGAACACACAGCCTGGGACTGGAAGGATCTTCAGGCTATAATGATTAATAATGATTATGTATTTATGTATGTAAGGATTATTTGACCTATTACATTCAAAATATAATCGTAATAATTGGAAATGATTGTTCACATATTGTTTAATTCTAGCAGAAGTCAGATTCTTCAGTGTAAAACACTCACCATTAATCAGCAACAGAAGACACACGGACGTGATGAAAAACCTCATTGTGACAAACTACCCCTCCTGCCCCTGCAAACACATATACACAAAACATGTGACTATATCAGAACATGTTATATTAAAATTAACTTCCCCTTTGTTCAAATTCAAAGAATTGTTTTTACAAATTACTTTACATCCACAAAAAAAGATGAAAAGGAAAAGTAAAGTTACCTGAGATAAACTTCTGCTGTGGAGAAAAATCTGTGCGATTCTCTCTTCCAGAAGTGAGTATACCCTTCCAGGTATGAAAATCAGTGTTTCTATTGATAAATGTGGGCGGAGCTTTACTGGAACCAAGAAATCACTCATCAACACTCCAAACCAGTTTTTCTCCATGTGACAGGACAATATTTGGTATTTGAACAATTCACGTGCACCTCAGACAGAGATTCTTTAAACTTTCATGAAAAAAACTGAATGCAGATAATAATTAAACAGCTGTTTCATTGCACACGATCAGGTTATTTCAACTATTGCATTACACTCATAAAATGCATAAAATTTACTATTTAGTTTTTCTCTCAATTATGTTTTTTATTATTATTATTGTTCCAAGACAGCTTTCAGAAAACGGTTACCTCTGGTAAACAAATCAAGCCAAGTTAAAAACTGAAATAAAGATAATTATTATCGTTTAATCATTTCTAAACTGATTCTTTTAAGAAACTGTATCTTTTCATGTGAAGTAATAAATAAATTCTGGCTTCTGTTTGAGCACCTTATTCAATTTTAAACCTTTCGTTTATTTATCTTTTATTTTGAAGGTTGGTCATGAATTTTACCCACAGATTTCTGCCTGATTCTGGCCCAATAGTCAGCCTGTTGAACATATATGATCAAATATGATCATTAATGATTTATTATATTTCAAATTGAATATACAGTTTCATTCTAAAGCACAAAGCAGATTTTTCAGGTGTGAACTGTATGTAAAGACCATCAATCAGCAGCAGAAAACACACCTACAGAACAAAGATATGAATGAAGTCATTGTGTCAAGCTGCCCCTCCGGCACCTGCACACACATATGTAGGTACAGAAAACTGTTTTTAAAGTATGTTTTATTGCATTTTATTAAAAAAATGAGAATTCAAGTTTCAGTACCTGAGATGCTGCTGCAGAACAAAATTCAGGAGATTCTCTTTCCACAGTTGAAGCAGAATAGTGATGCTGCAGGTGATCATTTGTGTTTTTATGATTATGTGAGTGCAGCTTTACAGGAACCACCAGTCATCACTCATCAATCTAAACTAGTTCTTCTTCATGTGGCATGATATTATTTTTGAACAGTTTGCTTCCGCGTTCACTTGTCATTTATATGGCATTTATCATTTTGACAGATGTTCTTTGACTTTTCATGAGTAAATCTGCATGTACAGTATATGAAATGAATGAATAGAAAAAGTTTCCTTACAAAGAACTTATATGTATTAAATATGATAAGCTTTTACCTCCGCAACAAGTCGTACACAATGTACAGAAAGAAAAAATTAAACTAAAACTGATGAGAAGATGCTGTAACACATTCCAGGAATTGCTATTTTTCAGAGTGAAGTTGTGCTTGTGCCTGGGTTTACTGTCAAGATTTCTCTGGACAAAGTTGACTGTGTCAGAGTATTTGCTTTTTAACAGTAATTCTTATTTTTTTGTTTGTTTTATGTTAAACAGCAATCTTTTGTTTTCTAGTCACAAAAATGGCCTTTTGGTCATTTTCAGAATATCAAAATCCTCTAAAGGTGGTAGATCTTTTACTGCCTCTAAACTCTGAAATAACCTTTCCCTGTTTGTTCAGGATTCAGACACAGGTTTTGATCAACCAAAATGCTGTATGTGTTATTCACACCAGGCCATTATCTGGAGATGAAACTTTAAAAAACTTGCTATACACGCATGATTTTGCTCCCACAGAGATGATAACGGCTTTGCTTTCAAAAACATACACATTGAACGTTTGCAGATTCAGGCCTCAAAATCTCACTAATTTTGTGAATCTTAGCTGAACAGTAATACTGCGTGTTTATAATACAGTAAATGTGGCTGTTATCATCACTCATCAGTCCTAAACACCAGTTTTTCTTCACAAGCCAGATTTGTTATTTGGACACTTCCTCGTTCACTTGCTTTTAGAAAAACTTTTAGGTCGTTCTAATGGCTTAAATCTGAATGTAAATGGATGCACATGCGCAAACACAAGCTTGTTGGACTTTTATGTTATTTCCTGTTTCATTTTGTAGTCTGTTGTAGTTTTTGTCTGTTGGTTCTGTGTTTATCGTCTCCCCAAGTGTTTCTTGTTATCTCGTTTCCCCTTATATATATATATATTTTGAGGTGCAGTCTTAATCATTGCTTGTTTGGCTTATGTGTCAAATAAAGGCACATTTACTTTTCAAAAGTGGGAGCAGACATCCATAAAAGACTCTTAAATACAATGGATTGTTCCACATGTACAGCTTTACTTTAATAAAATACACTTTAAATAAGACAACGCGCTTGACATCATGCGTAATTATTCACAAAATTAATGAAATAAATGAAGGAAACAAATGGTCCATAAATGGTGTTTAAGAGACTGAAGGTGCAGGAAGGGCTAAAGTGCTCCATGTTTAGTCTAATGCTGCATGCTTGAAAGAGATGCTGAGACAGGCTTTATACCGTACGAGCTGTTGAGAACAGTGAAACGATCTGAATGTACAGTATATAGTGCAGATCTGCAGATTTAATGAAGCGATACATTGAAAGGAATGTGAATTATAGGTGTGTTCACACTGAGAGCGATTAGCACCTCCAAAGCATCCAGAAATCATTCAATCCAATGAGGGTCGTGCATTCTGAGGAGACGCGGACTGGAGACTGTTGGTGATGCAACAAAGTACAGCAACTTCATGCAAGCAAACAACCACGCCAACCGTAAATCACATCTGAATGTGTACACCGTCAGTGTAAACCCCTGGAGTAGTTCTGTTGATTTACACCGAAACTAGGTGCAGTTAGCGAATGTCTTTAATTGTCTTTGTTGTTTTTTATATCAATCTATACAAAATCTATCAAGCCATAGATTATTCTCAATTGAAACGCTCAATCATCCACTGTCGGGTTTTTCCTTGCAGCTGGAAAGCTAACAGTCATAAAGTCAAAATCCCTCTCATTCACAAGCTGTAAATTCATTAAAGATGTTTAATATCTGTATCTCTGTTGCACTTCTGTATGAGAGGAGCAATGTTAATGTAGAACACACTGCCCCCTACTGGAGACCCCAGACACATGAGGGGCTTAACTGCAGCTGGAGATGATCAGAGAAAGAGAGGGTGACATGAAGAGAGACAAGACGACATGCTGACTCTGTCTACTGGTTCTTTTTGTCTTCAGGTGGGGAGTACGGTGGAGGTTTGTCCTTCAAAATAGAAACAATATTGGTTCGTTACAAAAGATGTTTAATCAAGTGAGCTATTAGTATGCTTCTTTCAAACTCAAAATAATAAAGTTTACTTTTAGTCTACCCTTTCTTGCGCTTGTCAAAAATATACTTTATTTACTTTTTAGATGTATACTTGCCCTAAAGCATACCTGACTTACAGTATACTGACAGAAAAAGTTCAATTATATTTTGTCTAAACTTGCACTATTTTAAAGATTAAGTATAATTGGCCTGCTGTTGTGTTCACTTTTTTGATTGAGTAGCCTCACTACTTTTACAAACAGTTCACTGCAAATATAATTCAAAGCAAAGGGTACTTTTATAAACTACCAAATGTACTGCAAAATGTGTATCAGTATCAGTGTTGGGCAAGTTACTCTGAAAAAGTAATTAATTAAAAGTAATCAATAGTGTAATTAGATTACTGTACAAATTACTCTCTCCAAAAAGTATTTAATTACTTATTACTTTCTATATCCAACCTTGATTTGTTAAGTGATTCAAAGAAAGACATGAAGCGGCTCTTTTCAGTCATTCAAATAAATAATATAAAACTACATAAAGTAGTATTATTAACTGACCACAGTTTTACAAATGTGAGAATTATACATTAAAGCAGGGATTTTAAAGTTAGACTTTGAATTTTGATGTCCATTTCTTGCACACATATATCATACACAAAGTATTTAGTTTAATTACATCAGAAGTAACTAATTAAATTACAGAAAAACTAGAGTAATCCCTTACTTTACATTTTCAAGGGAAAAGTAATTAAATTACAGTAACTAATTGTTTAGTAACTACTTACACCAAACACTGATCAGTATAAGTTTACTTGTCTTGTATAGTTGCAGTACAAACAAAAATCATAGTTGTTAACTAGCAGTGTACTCAAAAGTTTGCACTGAAAAGTACACGTTTGTAAGCTTAAAAGCGGGCCAATTTCAACCTAAGTAGTATCAAAATAGTACACTTTCAAGTATAAGACTGGTACATTGACATTAGTATGCTATTAAACTTAAAAATATACCTGAACTTTACTCAAGCATACTTGAAAAATAAATGAATAGTTTTTATAAATGAGGTAAGACTGGTTATACTGGGCTTGGAAAAATGATTAGCAGACTCACCTCCGGCAGGTAAACCCTTGCTGGTGCAAACGTGACGTTGGAACTCGCTGCGGCTTCAGCAGCTTTCGCCTCGGCTAGAAGAAAATACCAATTTACTCCAAATGTCAAAATCATATGACTTCTACATCTGTGACTGTAAGCCAGCCGCTCGTCTGGACCTGGTGCTGTACCTGCAGGGGTTCTGGGCAGGTCCGGGTCCACAGGCGCCTGGTGCACTGGAGCTGAATATGGTGGTGGTGGCATGTAGGCTGCTGGTCCATCAAACCCGGGAGGATAAAATCCACCTGTAGGATCCAAATAAAAGCAATACGATTTGTATTTTCTGTGCTCACAGTTATAGTTCAAGAACAAGCCTTTCAGCACAAGCGCCCAACCTGTTGGTGGAGGTCCGGGGTAGGGGTATCCAGGGGGCGGAGCTCCGGCAGAATACATGCCATTTGCAGGAGGAGGGGGAGGGTAAGCGTACGCCCCGTTTGCCATGTAAGGACAGCCGAAGTTAACGATCACCGGCTGACCTCTCGATGCTGATGTGAGAAACAGAGCAACTGATGGTCAATCTGTCATGAACCTAATGCCAGAACATGTGAATATATATTCTAAAGCAAGACTGATGATCGATTCTGTAGTGCAAGAACTTTGCAACGGAAAACAATGGAATATCTGCAGACGTACCCTGCGCTGCCACCTGTAGCATGTACTGTCCAAACTCAATCGCTCCTCCGGCTACGAAAATCAACTTAAAGCTCGCAGAACCTTCCCAACCACCTAAAGCATTAGTGAAGACACACAAACCACATCTGTATCGGACTGGACATGAGGTGATGAAATAATTGTAAGTAAACAGTGCTGGGTCTTGTATGAGGAAGCTGAACTACAGCCAGAGAAAATGTAAACATATTTCTGCAATATATTATAAAAACAGTGTTTTTACAACAGTCTGACGTTACCTCCGGTCTCAGCGCTGACTGAGCCCTTGATGTAATTTGCACCAAGCACCGGCTGTTTAACCTCACAACCCTTAATGAGGTAAAAGGGCATCGTGAAAGATTGAAGAGGCTCCTTTCCTTTAGCCAAGAAGATCACCTGAGAGTTGACACATCACATTCAACAATCAAAAGGGTTTCACAAACCAAGAGTAGCAAATAATCATTTCTACACACATTCTAAGGGCGAACAAAACACACGCCGATCTAATGCAACATCAAGTGAAAGGTTTCGAGTAAAATCTGAGTTTTACACTCACATCTAAAAGCAAGTCAGCAAAACCATTATACTAAAGATAATTAGCTGACCTCATGAACATGTTTCAATGCTTGTGTTGAGCCACAAACATCTCTGGATTAAATGGACCTTCTGTTCTCTCCTGTTTGATCCGACAGGATCATAATTCCAGCATGTTATGCAGACAGACAGATGTTTAATGTGGGTTCTAAGTTTTATTATTAACTTTAATGTAATAGAAGTTGTGTAACTGAAATGAGTTATTTCTGTATTATACAAAGCCATTGGTCAGGTTGAGATAATATACACATTTGTGTTCTCTTTAAAATGTTAACCGTGAATCTTGAAATAGGCCTAGTGAATTCGTTTACAAATGACAAAGAAGTAAAAACCTGTTCTGGTGGCAAAATGGAAGATTATCAGTGATTTTTTTTGTCGTTCTCCCCATTTTATTGTTGCGCATTTTTCAGATTACACAATTCTCATCTAATGTTTTTTTTTAATTGATATCCTTAACCTACATATTTTATTGCATACTATAGGAAATGTGTTCAAGCATTTCATTACATATCATACCGTGTAGGGTTGTGTACATGATAAAAAAAAACCCTGAAACTAGCCATTTACGTTTTGGTTTGCTTGTCATCATTTGACCTCTTTTTGTAAAATAAAGAAAATATGGGGCTGGAAGGACATAAGGGTAAATAAATGATGACAACATTGATGTTATAAAAACGCACCAAATCTATATGTAAATCTGATGATGTTGTATTTCTTACCCTGTAAGGTGTTAGATAGACGCTGCCCTTCTTGCTTTTTCTAAAAGGTTCCGGCAAACCTTCAGCATCACTGAACACCAGCTCAACATTCTCATATGACATAAGAACACTGTGGGGAAAATACACTCGGTTTACAAAAACACATACATACTTGTCATCAGTAAAAAAGTTAGTTTCTAAAAAAGAAACTAACTAATGTAATCACACATATACATATACTATCACTACTGTGTTAATCAGTAAGCTAGTCTAATATTAGCTGGTGAAATCACATCATTCATTACCTTTAAAAGAAGTCTTAAGGCTGGAATACACTACACGACTTTTAAAATCTGACACACACACACTTATTTATTTATTTATTTATTTTATGCATTTGACAGACGCTTTTATCCAAAGCGACTTACATTGCATATATAGTATACAGACTTTTTGAAAGTTTGCATAGAAAAACAGGGCATCACACACCACGCGATAAAATCTGCAGACTTTCTCCAACAAGTCCAGACTGAACATCTGAGCAAAAGTCTTAAAGATTATTGCTGACCTACTGCGTCTAAACAGTGACGTCACGCATGTTTACACTGAGTTTATTCACAACAGAGTTACGAAATTCGAAACCTACAATGGCGAAGTTCTTTTTATTAAAATTCAGTATTATTATACGTTAGTCAGCCTGTGAGAATGCGTGGTTTATGAATATTAAGACATTTACGTGCCTGGACGCTCTAGTATGGTTTCCAAGCAACGTGGAATGACTTCATCAATATTCATGAGCTGAGGCTTAGCCATAGTACGATTTTCAAAGATGCGCAAGATGCATATTTAAAAACTATTAAAACGGTCTGATTTCGTGTGAAATACATTTGCGTGGTGTAAGGACACTGTCGCAAAAATAACAGTTCAGACATTGAACACGATGTAAAAAACAGAATGGGTGTTTTCTAACGGTTCGTGCAATGTTACAGTACAAACACAAATGACACAGTGGAGCAAATGACACCAGACTTCACTATTCATATAATTAATTCGGTTACAATCAATGTCACTGTTGACACATTCATAAAATTAAGTGGCACAGAACAATAAGACTTAATAATAATATTAAACAAAAACAACGGTAATATAAAACAGCCCAGCCCTGCCTTACCTTTCACTGTTGTTGATAATAACACCTCCAGATTCTGAGTGATTCTTGTTGAGGGCCATTTTTAATATCTTCTATGTTTTGTAGAAGATTGACGCTCTAGATTCTGAGAGCGCAACCCGATGATCCACTTGCACTTCCGCTAAACGCCACGCCCCCTGTGACACTTCCCGAACCTTCTCAAATGATCCGTTTCTTTCTGTGGGAAATCAAAAGAGAATTGATGTTATATGGTTACGCTTTAACGGTTTTTACCTAGTCTAATATTTGCTAAAGCAAATACAGAAGCCAGCAGCTTTCTTTTTTTATTCGATTAAATAAAATAACATCCAAACAGTTTTCAATTCTAAAATGTTCATAGCTAATTAACACTCTCAGTCTGTATTTTATTTTTAAATTACATTTTAATGTGTTGACACCTTTTTTAATATACTGTTATTTATTGTAAAACGTATTTGTACCATTGTAGCTCGACGCACACCAGTGACGTACACTGTCAGATTACCACCATTGATTTTTAATATGTAGAGAGACACGTACATGTTGACGTCAAAATTAAGTAACTGGTAAGCGTCTTTATAAAAACGTTACACGGTTTAACAGCAGCTAACCTATGTATGAAAAAACAGTATTTGCCGTGCACTTTCCCGTTTCGAAAAACATACTCCATTTTGGCTCTTGTCCACGGGCTCATTCTTCATGAATCTATGCGTGTACTTTGCGCCAAAATGGCCGAACACGAAACGCCAGTTTCCCGACATGTGGAAAACGTCGTAAACTCGTGTCTGTTTCCTGCGTGCTGTAGTGGATCAGCATGGCTTCATCAGCAAAGAAACGAGCGATCGAAACCAGACAAAATGCCCAAGACAGCGATGAAAGCTCGGACGAAGGTCTGGAAGACTCTGGGGAAGAGGACTGTGAAAATTCAGAAGAAGAAATAAACGAGGTAATTTACGCTGCTGTTTTATCTCAAATCGCAACCAGAGCTGAAGTGTTGGGAAGGCCTGGAAACATCTGCACCTTCTGTAAGATCTATAAATGGGCTTTATTTGTGTTTAGGAAGTCATCGTGGACTTCGAGGCACATGCAATATCTGACAACGACTTTCATGGCATTAGAACTCTTCTGCAACAGGTAACGTTACAGACATTACTGCCCGTACGACAGTTTACCGTAGGTTTACTACAGTAACCATAGTTTAACTTGTATTTGTAATAAAACCATAGAAACCATTGTCTCACTATAGTAACCACAGTTTAACCATGACATTTACAGATATTTCATTTAGAAATGATGGAAATACAAATTGTACTCGATCTGCCCAAATAACACGATTAAGTTACTACTTTTACTATAATAAAACCACGGTTCTTTGCAACAGGCGAAGGCACGCATGTGCACAGTCTGACATCAAACATTTTGCGTCATTAAGAAATTATAATTATATAAATACATAAAGAGTTGCATTTTACCCATTGCTGTGTTTGTGCTCCCAGCTGTTCCTAAAGTCGCACGTGAACACCGCTGATCTCACTGACGTCATCATCCAGCAGAATCACATTGGCAGCGTCATCAGGGTAGAGTCACTTCTTTTATGTACTGTAAATAATTCTCATTTGACAGAAAATAAACAATCCTTTCCTTACAATTGTCAAACTCGCATTGCTGTTTTAAAATATTTTCTTTGTGTTTTATTCTAGCAAGCTGAGGTGCAGGAGGACAGCGATGATGAGGCCGACCCTGATGAGGTCTTTGGCTTCATCAGCATGGTAAACCTCACAGAAAGACAGGTGAGATACAGACCTTACTTACACAATACAAATAAAAAGTGAAAGTTAAAATAAATATTTTAGAAATAAAATCAGAATGGGGCAATACAAAAAGCCAATGCCTCATAGAACTTTATATCTAAGATGTGTTCTTCTCTCTAAGGGTAGATTATCTTGTGTGTGTTGAACAGGGTGTGGAGTGTTTGGAGAAACTCAAAGACATGCTTCTCGAGCAGTGTGCCACATCGAGCTCCCCTGACGTACAGGAGACATTTGAGAAGCTTCTGCAGGATAGCGGTCAATCGGTTGGACTACTGCTGAGTGAACGTTTCATTAACGTTCCTCCACAGATCGCCCTGCCGATGCACAAACAGCTACAGTGAGTGTTTCACGTTGAGGTCTTTCATTAAAGGGGTCATATGACACGGCTAAAACAAATATTATGGTTTGTTTGAGATGTAATGCAATGTGTAAACATGAGTTAAGGTTCAAAAACGCTGTATTTTCCACATCACGTGCATGTTTGTATATCCTCTTTGCTCCGCCTCTCTGAAACGCGCAATTTTTTACAAAGCTCATGGCTCTGAAAAGCGAGGTGTGCTATGATTGGCCAGTTCACCAGTGTGTAGTGATTGGTCGAATACTGCAAGCGTGTGACGGAAATGTAACGCCTCTTACCATATTTGGAACATCAGGTTCCTCTTCAATTGTACTGACAGGCAGGTCTGGGTGAGCATTCGCTTTTAGATAGAACGCATCTTTTGTTCCCACACTTTCATTTGTGCAATTTTACGTGTGTAATACATGCATGGGCAACTTATAACACCAAAGACACGTATTTGCACCGTATTGACCCCTTTAATAGTAGTGCGTGTGTGAGGACCTGTAAATGAGGCCGGCACTAATTTAATCACATGGCTGTTTAAGGATGTTAACATCCTCTTATGTGACCTCACACCAGAGTGGCAACACGTAAACTTTACGCAATCACCTCAATGCTGTCGTTTTGTTTTTCCAGACAGGAATTAGCTGAAGCACAACGGACCAATAAGCCCAGCGGTAAATGTCAGTTCTGTCTGATGATCAGTAAAACCTGTAAACCAGCAAAGAAGGTCATATCAGGCCACGGACAGACGAAAGATGAGCTGGTGTTTGTCAACGATGAGGAGGAGTTCTTTTATGAGGTGATTTCATTTATAATGAATTTCTTGGGACTGCAAGTTATTCCAGAAATAAAATGTCCATCATGTTTGCACAGAACAGATATTGGAGTACTTTTGTTGTGGGAGGAAAATGAAATGCCTCAACATCAACGCACGTTCTGTCTTTCACAGCAAGCCACCCTGAAGTTCAGCTACTGCGTTCAAGATCAGGCGGATTCCTGTGCCACGGGGAAATGGTCGTACGATGACGTACCGATGAAACCCTTCCGCACCGTAATGGTGATTCCCATGGACAGGATGGGAACCATCATGGATAAAATGACACAATATCTGTCCGTGTGAACTTTCCCTAAATAAACCACCAGTCTTGATGTTAGTGTCTGCCGCTTTCTCTCCTGGTCCATGGACTCGAGTTAAGCGTTGAATGTAAGGTTGTATAACAACTTTGAGTGGACACAATGTTCCAAACAAACCCTTTGTAACCGGTGAAATAATTTATTCATTCTCAATCAACATTACCCACAAAATAAACCACTCAAACAGAATGATTGAGCAACGTTTTAACAGTAACAATACAAAATGGTTCAACACTATATTTACACATTCATTCTCAAGTGAGGTCATGTGTTATAACACGTTCACTGTATGACGCATCGATCATGTGATTCAGACTCTTCCGAGCCTTTCTGGGTTTCCGTGGCAGCAGGTTGAGATTTTGGCCGTCTGTTCGAACCTCCTGAACGATCGCTGTCCAAAATGTGCTGCAGGATTTCTTTACTCTCACTTGGCGGCAGGTTACAGAAAAAATACTGCGGAGCCATTTGAACAAACCTGCGGGACAAAGAAACGATAAGATGTTTAATATATCTGCAATATATTTCATGTACGATTTTAATACCTAGATCATCCATTTTAGTTGTCAAAATATTAAGTTTACAATAGTGCCGAGTGATGCCTTTTTAAACTGCGATCTCTTAAACTGTATATAAAATGTAATTGCACATTTTAGTAGGCAGTACATATGGCATAATATTGTGTATTTAGTAATCCAGCACTCCATTCTACACATAAACATACTTGGATTTATATCCACTAACATCTCTGTTACACGATCAGCAGTAGTGGTGTTTCATCCTCGTGAATGTTACGAGGTGTGTAATCTGAAAAACTGTTGTAAACCCAGATTACATGTGATACAAAACAAACAAGCACATCCACAACATGATGGTGTGACGCTGGAGGAAATCTCCAATATGATTTGCACTCACGTCTGTGGGGAGATGTGTGTGACGGTTCTGATGCGGTTATCAGAAAGTTTGTACTCGTGGAACAGAACCCACTCCGGCAGACCCAGTTTGCGAGCTTTGGCACCATAACCAGACAGAGGATGAACCTGAGCCACGTGTTTATTAGACAGCATGAAGTAATTCCCCGATCCGTCCACGTCTCTGGCAATCTGAGGAGCGGAGTTCACAAAGCAACGAATGCCCCCTCGAGTTTAGGTGCAAATGTATTTACTCGCTATGCAAAAATGAAAAACTTTTTTGATGATAAATCTTAGAAAGGATGTTCTGTTTATACACAGAAATAATTCTCAACTCTATCAGCCTTTGAGCTTACAGGTCATCGCAATTTAGTTTTCAGTTAGCCGTTACAGTTTAAGTCACAGTTAGCCGTCCAGTTACAGTGAGGCAATATTATATAAAACATACATGATCCATTAAAAAAAAAAGTATTTTATGTAAATAAATTTTTGTGTAAATAGGTTTATATAAGAGAAGTTTTGGCACCTGCATGAAGTATCCGGCGAGCAGAGCCCTCTTGATGCTGATGGCGTTGGTCTTGGTACCAAAGGAAGGTTCAGAAATGGGAAGCTCGATCCGTTTGAGAATGTCTGTCAGTTCTGCTCGGATGGCGTCTGCCGTCTGCAGCGCCGCACAACACAGGAAGTAATTCTGGCACCATTTCTCCTGACTGAAATCTGACAGAGACGCAGTCTTTCACATCACGCTTGGATGAACTTGCCAATAAAATGATGTGGAACCCAAGCGTGTTGTGTCGACTCACATGGCTCCTTCTGGTAGCGTTTGAAGGTGTTGTAGATGTTAACGAGGGTGAAGTGATCTCCCTCAGGATGCTGGAACTTCAGATGACATCTCATGGCTTCTGTTACCATGCCGACAGGAGGCTCGATGCAGCAGCTCGGTGCTGATGCAGACAGAAAATTAAATTAAGAAAATGACATGAGAAGAGACAAAAACTTTATAAGTGTTGAAAACTTTCTCACAACAATAATCTTATAAAAATGAATTACAATTTGAGCTCTTGGGGTTCGAGTTTGATGTCATTTGACTTGAGTGCATAACCTGCAGTTCTATGTTTTAAACAGAGATGGCGATAGAGAGGCATAAATGAAATTGCATCCTGGGGATTTGAAGCTTTAACCATTGTTTACTAGCACAGATCTGTAAGCACAAGTCTACAAGACTCGAGGTTAAAAGCGTTACTGTACCTGTAAGCATCGCAGCGATGGTCAGCATCTCACTAGCGCAGTCAAACTCACAGGACGCCAGCAGAGCTTTAACCATCTGAGGATCTAGAGAAAACTCTGACATGATGATGCCCATCTCTGACAGATTTCCATCATCATCCAACGCTGCCAGATAATCCAGCTCCTCTAACGCTTGCATGAGTCCTTCTGGATCTAAACACGGAAAAATCACTGTATGAGAACATATTCACTTCTGTTTTCCTATTTGTGCTCATTGCATTTGCTGTGTGTTGTGTTTTGTTGCACAAAAGGCTGAACATTGATCACTCTGTCTGCTCTGAGATTCACACGCCGTCCAAACTGTGAGCAGAAACAATGAGGCTAAACCCAGAAGACAACAGAGTCGCCAGATCAGCAAACTCACGCATGACAAAACCCTGAATCAGAAACACTATGACAACATTTCCCCGAGTCACAACCTCTCTGAATCTGCTACAACTCTGAGGTTCTTCGGAAAACATGTATCCCACCTGGCCGGCTGATAAAGTCACATTGACCGAGCCCGGCCACTTCCATCCTCTTCAGATAGAGCACAGTGGATGTGAGGTTTGATTCCAGCATCCGAGGGGGAACGTCAGGGGGCAGCCGAGTCTCCTCGGGGTACAAACAGAAGCATTTGCCTTCAAAATAAGCAAAGTTAAAGAGTGATTCAGGGATAACAGCTGACTCAATTCTGACCCGATTACAGGGATAGTTCACCCAAAAATTAAAATTCTGTCATCATTTATTAAGCCTCATGTCATTTCATACCTGTATAAATGGTTCTGATGAACACAAAGAAAGATATTTGGAAGAATGTTAGCAATTTTCAATTCTGTGACATCATTGACTGTCATTGTAGGAAAAATTAAATGGTGGTCAAAGGTGCCCTAAACGGTTTGTTAACCTAAATTCTTCAAAATATATCACTTTGTGTTCAACAGAACGAAAAAATGATACAATATTTTTTTCCCTACTATGGTAGTGATGTCACAGAACTGAAAATTGACAACATTCTTACAAATATCGTTCTTTGTGTTAAACAGAACAAAGAAATGTAAACAGGTTCGAAACAACCCTGAGGGTGAGTAAATGATGACAGAATTTTCATTTTCGGGTGAACTATCCCTTTAAGTTTGGAAAGTTTGGCTGTAATACCTGTTGATCCAGCGAGATGTTTACGCATTTCTGCCTGACATTTACTGATCGGTCGAAGCACTTCTGAACTGGCCCTCATGCGTGGATTATACACCTGAACACAATACGACAATAACACAGACAATATATGAATGCATGATCACAAAACTTTGAACTCATTAACACAAAACTCAATTTGATGCACAAATTAAAGGTCCAGTGTGTAATTTTTGGGGGGATCTACTGACAGAAATGCAATATAATATACATAACTATGTATTCAGAGGTGTATAAAGACCTTACATAATTGAGTGTTATCTTTTTATTATCTTAGAATGAGCTATTTCTATCTACATACACGGCGGGTCCCCTTATATGGAAGTCTCCATGTTGTTTCTACGGCAGCCCTAAACGGACAATATGCAATACAGAACGCGTTTCATAAATACATTATCTCCCTCGGACAAAGAAGCAAAAACATGATGACATCTTAGTTCTGTGGTGCTTCGATAGGGAGGAATGCAGTGAGCCATTGTTTGCAATTCGCAACCTCACCACTAGAGGCCACTAAATCTTTATACACTGGACCTTTAAAATTATTTTTTTAACATGTTACTCACAAATGTTTTTTCCACTCCAGTATCGATGACAAATTTAATGCTGTCCATTTGCCAGAAGAACTCTTCTGATTGGCTACAGGAGAGAAAGACCCGCCTACACCTCTTGTTTTCTGCGATTGGTGGACACATTCCGGGATTTCCCGGGCAAAGGGTTACTGGTACCAGTTCTCCCAGACTGGCGCTCATTCTGGCTACTTCTTTAACAAGAATATTACAGGCACGCACAACATCCTACAACAAAAAAGAGTGATTTTAATAACAAAGCATACATTAAGAATGAAACATTCAATTTTGACTAAATAGTGCGAGATAAGGTCGAGTTTCTGATTCACTTCAATACAGTTCAGTATCTAAAACTACACAACACAAGCTGCTATCTCACCTGATCAGAAGCTAAAAACACGGCCACATCTCCACGTTCTCCTGATCTATGGACCTCCAGCGTGAGTCTCAGAGCCGAATAGAAGCTTTCCGTTCTGCTGCCGTTGCCGTAGACCACCTCACCCGCCCGCGGCGCGTCCACACGCAGGTGCAGAGCGTTCCCGTAATGCGCGAGGAGCGCGTCTGACGCGGGCGGTGAGGTCAGAACCACCACCCTGAGCTCGGGCCGCTGGAGGAGAACCTCTCTGAGCAGAGCCAGCAGAACGTCAGTGCTCACGGTCCTCTCGTGGGCCTGGTCTATCACCACCCCCCCATAATGCTCCAGGAGGGGATCGGACATCATCTTCCTCAGCAGGATATCATCGGTACAATACCTGCAAACAAAACCAAGAGTAACACAACACACCGTTCCAAAATGATCAGTAGCAGATGATATGAGCACTGACCTGAGAACAGTATCGTTGGAGCAGCACGACTCCAGTGGGATGCTGTATCCGACCTCATGACCGATGTTGACATCCATCTCATCGGCTACACGGAGGGCCAGATCTACAACCTGCTGTCTCTGGATCTGACTGCACACGACCACGCCATGCTGGTACTGCGCAGACAGACAGAATTCTGCACACCACTGCGGGATCTACAGACACACATCAACACTTTCTGTACATCATACATTACAACATTATTCATTTACACAAACAGTAAGACTAAATTGATTGTAATTTCATATAATGTTTAAAACGCAAAGTCCCAACATACTGTTTTCAATAAATAAAATATATATTGAAGGCGGGCTGACCAAAAACCAGCTGATCGGCTTTTTGTTTATAAGACTCGACACAATGAAGGCAGTGTCAATGTATGCCACTCACTCCACAGCAAACATTCACATGATACAGGAATTGAAATCCTCATTTTCAAGTATGTTTGCTCATTCAGAACAAATCAGACCACATCTATTTAGAGTTCAGAACAGGTTTCTTCACTATTATTAAAAGGCATTTATTCAACACAGATCAAATATTGGTTTAAGACTCTATATTTAGATATGCACTCAAATATTTGTATACTGACATAAATCTTAAAAAAAGGTAAACACTTTAATTCATAAATTGGATCTTCACATAGAATTGGCCACATGTTATCAGGATCACAATGAACCAAATTTACACTGATAACCATAAAAACATGATTTATTACTATAATGTACCATTTCTGAAAACACTACACATGATGTGTGAATGATTTATAAAAAAAAAAGTAATGTGTGATTAAAGACATGTTATGAGTTTTATCGTATTTCAATTCAAATTGGAAGTGCAATTCCATACTTCACATAACATGCAGGTCTATGGCAGTAAATCGGATCCTGTTTGAAAGCTTTTCAAAAGTTGTTTGCCAAACAATGTCAAAACAGACAGCTTTACTACTAATGTGTCTTATGTTTCTACAGCCTATATTAAGCTCCTCTGCAGACTGCCACCGCATTTTTAGTGTCGTGAAGCTAAACAGGGCTTTCTACTGGATTTAAACATAGATTTTCCTAATACACAAATAAGAGTCTCAACATATTTGTATCCTCAACAAGTCCTAACTGTTTAATTCTGAGCAAACGTATTCACTTCGTTATTTAGAGCACTTGTTTTTAATTTACGACAGATAGTTTATAAATGCAAATGTATTAACTAATCTGTTTGAATGAATTAACAAGAATGAAGAAGTTCTAACCACGCATGTGTTTGATCATCTTACCTGTGTGCTTTTCCCACTGTGAGTTGTGGCCGACACTATAATCATCTGATGTTTTTCAAGGAAGGTCATGAATTCATGTCTGTGTTTAGAAACGGGCAGAGTCTTTCTCTCCTGCAGAAGTCTGTAATATCTGGAGGAATATGGCAAACCATCAAACGGGTTGAGCTCCAGGTCATCACCAAACTCAAAGACATCACATTCCTCCTCTTCCTCTTTTATTAATTCTCCTTCTGATATTTCGCTGCTTCCAGCCATATCACCACCTCTCCTGTGAACTAACGCACGCGCGTCACTGCTCCTCCTCCTCTGCGCTCGTGGTTTTATTCAGAAAAGACACGTTTAGTTCATCGTCTGACACGCGTTGGAAATCGCAAACACTCGTTCGGAAACTCTCGTGCACGAGCTCAGCAGGTGGTTACGCGCCCGGGTAATCCAGTATAAACCGCTCGTGAAATATTGTGGACTGTCACGAGCTGTTTGAATGTTTTTGTAACCGCAATAAAGATTTGGTCTTTTTTATAAACGTTAGGCATAGTGTACAGTTCGAAATGAAGACGGTTGAAAACGTGTTCCTTTTTTTAACAAATTGTGAACATTTTGTGTTTAATAATTTTTTTTTTTTTCAACCTGTAAATGTAATAAAACAGAGGACGTGGCAACCCTGCCCACAATAAAATGTAATATTAGGCTACACATTGTAATATTAGTACTTATTATTAATTGTGATTTCATACAAACAAACAAACAAACAAACAAACAAACAAGAACTGTCATATATTTCTCCTCTGTGTTGAGTTTATAATATTCTGGTGGGACACAATAGACGGTTTCAGCAGCAACATCATAATTTGTCCCAAATTTAACTTCCGGTAGACCTCCGCAAATAATTGTTAACTAATTTTGATGTAATTTAATACAATTAAAAATGAATATAAATTAACATTAATAAAAAAATAAGTTAACTTCGGGCCAGGCGCGTGCGTCTGATGAAATTGTGGATTGGGGTTTTAAAGCTGTGGACGTGGCAGGGTTATTTTATAGAAAAGTAAAATTGCCATTCTGTTTGATTCAAAGTTTGAGACTTTTTGGGACATCAAGTCAGTTTTGTTTTTAGTATGATCAGTTGTATGCTGAATAGTGACAGACATCAGATGAAATAAGAGCACACAAAGCAGTTTCAAATCTGTATGCAGTTTATGTGTTCAGAATCAATGCACAGACATTAACATACAGTAATTTATTTCACATTTCTCGATTAATCAAATATGTATCATAAAAAAAAGTATGCATCACAAAAAAAAGCATTGTGACACAGACACTGAAGAAAACATGTAAGAACATTACACGAGTGTGAATACATGACTCAAAGTAAATGATGTGAATGAAAAAGGCAAGGCGGTTAGAGACACATGATTATAATATAATCCGGTCAGAGTCTACATTTCAACAGTCTCTATGAGTTTTCTAATGCACGGTTGTGGTTTAACACTAGAAAAAGGCTTCTGGATGTTTGATAGAGATTCATTTACAATGTAAACACAGAGAAATGATGGCACTGTGAGGAAATGGCTCATATAAATGCACACATACATTTGAAATCATAATGGGCTCAGTGGTGACAAATATATTCATTTTCATGAGTCCAGTTTCTTTCATGTCACACTTTCTGAACACCTGCCAATGGCCAGTGAATCTATAACATTTACCAACCATAAATAAAGCAAAAACACATGTTTTGTGGTCTAAAAAAGCTGTGCACCTGTTATAAAAACACGAAGATCCAGTGGCTATATGGTCACATAGCAATGTACATAATGCTAGATTTTTGGGTGGCCTAATGTGAGGAATATTTCAAATGTGTCTCTAGATAAACATAATATCATAGAGAAACTAGATTGCATGGTTATGATTTAATCACCCACATCATCCAAGTTCAGACTGTCATTCCTGTAATTTGTTTTATTGTTCCAGAAAAACGAGTAATTTCCCCAAAATCACGTGTGTTTTTTAAATTTGCATTAGGATGGTGAAGTCTTCAGGACACACGGATCTATTTCTGCACTGCTGCAAATCTCCCATCATGCATTGCAAGTAATGACTGAGTTTTGAAGAAGCCCAAGTGGATTATGGGAATATTGAGAAATATTGCTAATGACAGATGCATTCATCTATTTTTACTTTGTCAAACACAGCCCGCTCTAATGCCTCATGTGGCAATATAATTTCGCACAACTGTGAACATCATCTCAATATCATAGAGTACAAATGAAGAGTTTCTTTGCAAAAACAGATAACTCACTTTTAAAAATGTTCAATAATCATGTTTTTTATTGTGCATCCCAATATCAATCAAACTGCAGTTGGTTTGTTTTGATTAAGTAATATAACTCAATAATAATAATAAACACAGCTAACACAATAAAAACAAGATAACAAAATGATAAAAACATGACTTTTTAAAATGTTTAAAAATGTAGTTATCTGTTTTTAGAAATAAACTCGTTAAATTGGCTAGTAGTTGCACTAGATGGCGCCGATGAGCTTTTGAGACGCCAGGGTCGGCAGACTAATTTCCGGTTGCATAACACTGCATGGGAAAAGGAGGATTTTGGGCCGGCAAATATGGGTGTTTTTTAGATAAAAAAGAAGAAAGTACATGACAGATCCTCTTTACATTGCTGAGCACATTGTTAAGCCAAAACAACTCGTTAGTGTTATAAATTAGTCTGCCGACTCTGGCATCGCAAAAGCTCAATGGCGCCATCTTCTGCAACTAGCCCATACACTGTAATTAAACAATCTAATTATTTCCTCTTAATAACTCATTTTCTAAAGTGTCTACATGACCATGAAACAGGGCCCACAGATAGGCTACTGCACTTTCAGAAACCACATAATGAAGGTTGCTTATGTATCTTCTTTAAAGCACTTTTGCAGACGATCTATTGAAGCATTTTATCTGAATTATAAATCAGAAATAATTCATAATCTCCATTTGTCTCTCTCACAATCTTTCAAATGAACCACGATCAGAATGTTTTGGATGCGAAATAACATGGTTATGAATTTGAATAACATGAATAGGATCTTCCTGTATGTTACTGTACTCTGCAATGTGCTCATATCTGGAGTGTTTTTATCGCTGTACATTCAACACCCCTTAAATATCACAGAAATGTGGCATTATAATCCTAAAGACCCATTCACATAACACAAGATAAAAAGCAATGATCTGAGCTCCACATTTGCAGACAGCATCACAGACGGGTCAATTCACATCAGAAGTTGACAGTGAAAATAGTGAAAGTACATGAAAAGGGAAACAAGTGACTTTAATCCATGCATAGATTCTTTTCTCTAAATGTCAGGTGACTTTGAGTCGTTTTATAACTCTAGAAATACGTTGAATATTTCTCTCCATCGTTTTAAGTTTCGGCTCAACCTGTATCATAAAATGATGTCACACATCAAATCAGATCATTAAAAAAAAAAAAAAGTTGAATGCATGCTTTTATGTTAAAGAGTCTGAATTCAGGTTTAACCACTGACATATGAAAAAACTGATCAAATGAGTAATAAAAGAATAAAATGAAGATGGGTGTCAAGGAATGTCACATCCCGACGGACAGCCCTTATTACATAAAACATGATATCATTGAACCAACAAAAACTTAATTGAAAACACTTCAGGCACATTTCCCAAACGCGACCCCCAATTCCATTTTAAATCCAATTTGGTTTTCAATCCAGTTTAGCCCAACCTAAAGAGCATCCATGTGTCATGTGTTCATTTAGGCTCTGGATATACAGGTAAATCATTTTAAATGATGCTCTAAAAACAACAAAAAGAAAAAGACAACGTGGGCGGACCACCGATTGATGCTACGATAGAGAAAGTGTCGACCACAGTGCACCGAAATAATAAATACATTTTAAACAAACATAAATAGCGCCTGACATGTACCTGAGCATCAACTCATAGCACCGTTTAGAGGGCGAGCACCTCGGGGGTCAAAGGTCACCCCTTACATCAGGACTCTGACACTCTGACATGTGTCTGCAGAGCTTCATAGTGCAAAAATCTGCGAGCATCTCCAGAGACGAGATGGCGTCTGTCAGGCTCTCAGCTGCTGAACTTCACTCCCGCTGTGAAATGAGGCTTGGGCAGGACGGGGGGTTGTTTAGGAGGGGGTCTGACAGACACACAGGCAGGTTAAGAGAGCTTTCTTTTTTTGTGTTTATGTCCTCGATGTATATGTGTGCTTTTACCTGCTAGGCTGCGCATGTGGTGGGACAGGTCGAGGGGTGACCGGGGTCGGGATGGGAGCTGGTAGTCGGATGGCAGACGGGCTCCGCATTAGCCGGACGTTCCTCCCGAGCGGGTCAGCTGGAAGAGGTTTCTGGGGTGGATTGGGCTTTTCAAACGTCTTTGAGAAATGTGAGAGACTAAAGTGAGGATGCAGGGTGAAGCACAAATACAAACACGTGAAGCTCAAAACTGAAGATTACATTTAAAAAGAACATTCGTCTTAGTTTTGCAAGCATTTCAATGGAGAAGTTTTGGATTGACATGAAATCACCATTTCTGTGTGACAGAATCTCCGTTAGTTCTGTTGCTCGACCACCAGATGGCAGTACACACACGTCTCGTCTCACTGCTATGTGAGTTCTTTACTACTGCTGTCATGGTAACGCTCCACTGGTCATGTGATGAGTGACCCCATATGTTCATAATCTATTGGTTTAAGATGAGCTAATGATGACCTCCACTGATCTCGCTCAAACCCTTCAGCTTCCCTCAGCTCTCTTTAGTTTATTTTGATAAAGAATTCTATTTCTGTCTCCTGGTTTTTCTTCATTTGTGGGTAATAAAAATGTCTGAATGGACTCACGTGTGTCATTGTTCCATGATGGAGAGTTTTGATACATGCACTACACATGTCTGATCATCCAGGTCTGATGTACTGTTCATCAGTCCATTTCAACTGTCTGTCTGCTTGACTGTTAGTCTGACTACACGACTTTCTGTCTGTCTGCTTTATCTCTCTGTCTGTCAAACTATCTGTCTGTTTGTCTGTTTCACTGTTAGTCGGACTTTATGACTTTCAGTCTCTGTCTGTCTGTCTGTCTATATACTGTAACTTTCTGCCTGATTCTGCTCGTCTGTCTGACTCGTCCATTTCTCTGTATCTCTCTCTCTCTCTCTCTCTCTCTGATTATCTAACTATCTGTCTGTCTGTGAGTCTAATTGTCTGTCTACCTGTCTGTTTGTTTTACTGTCTCTCTGTCTGTCAAATTTGTATTTGATCTGTTGTCAGTCTAACTGTCTGTCTGCCTAAATGTCTGTCTGTCTGTCTGACTTTATGTCTAACTGTCTGTCTTTGTGTCTGTCTGTCTGTCTGTCTGTCTAAATGTATATATGTTTTTTTGTCTAACTGTCTGCTTGACTGCTAGTCTGACTACATGACTTTGAGTGTCTGACTGACTGTCTGTCTGTAAAACTATCTGTCTGTCTGTCTGTCTGCTTCACTGTGAGTCTGACTTTATGACTTTCTGTCTGACTGAAACTTTCTGCTCGTCTGTCTGACTCGTCCATCTCTCAGTTTGTCTCACTCTCTCTCTCTCTGATTATCTAACCATCTGTGAGTCTAATTGTCTGATTAACTGTCAGTTTGTTTTATTGTCTGTCTGTCTGACTTGTCTCTCTGTCTGTCAAACTTTGCATCTGATCTGTTGTCAGTCTAACTGTCTGTCTGCCTAAATGTCTGTCTAGCAGTATGTCTGTGTGTCTAAATGTATATCTGTCTTTATGTCTAACTGTCTGTCTCTCTGCTTGACTGTTAGTCTGACTTTCTGTCTTGTCTTACTCTGTTTTTCTATCTGTCTGACTATCTTTCCGATTGTCTAACTATCCGTCTGTCTGTGGGTCTAACGGTCTGTCTGTCTGATAATCTCTCTGTATGTCTGATTGTTTATCTGTCGGGATGTACTGAGTTCAAACGTGTAGTACACTACCCTGTGGTACAGTTTAATTGACAAAAAAAGTAATTACTTATTCATCCAAGTCATTACGAACCTGTATTGCTTTGACTTTTCTTCATTATGAAAAATCTTTACACAGCGTTTGTCCTAACAACAACAACAGTGACCACGTCTGTCAACATGAAGTTTTATGAAGACCCATTAAAGAACTATAGTTTAAGAGTATTTCTTCATGATCTATTTTCACAATGTCAAGAGAGCAATTGTGATCTTTTTTTCTCGTTTCTCTTTAAAGGAGCACATTCACTTCCTCTCTAACTGCAATCTGACTCTCACAGGCTCTTATAAAAGACACGCCAGGGGGATTATGGAACAAACAGCAAATTACTACACTTTATCAAAGAACAGGCAGGTGTCTGATAACACAAACACTGCTCGAGGTGGGTTATGAAATTGTGCTGCGGTCACTTTCTCTGAGACGGATGACCTTGGCTAATGAACTTCTATTGTGGTCGCTGTTATTTAAAGCACGTCGTCCTTCATTCCCTGTCAGTAATTTACTGCCTCTTTTAATTCGATCGTTTTAAATGGTGCGACAATTAGGACGGTTATTTTTCAAAACCCTTTTAAGTGCCCTCACAAGAGGATAAGTATGAAGCTAATGACTCAGACAAGAGGTGATGGAGACCAAGCATCCCAAAGCAGCGACCTTTTTCATTCTAACCAGGGTCACATTAGATATTTCGTTTTTTGGCACCACCCACAGTAAAATCTCATTGGTCCACTGTCGTGCTCCTTATACATAAAATACGCTAAGAAACATCCTGGCAGGGATAAAGGATGCTCACTCACCATGGCAATCTTGCAGACGTTCCGACAAGCGATGCCGCGGACAGGAGAGGACGTGTGTGAGTGTGTGTGAGCCGGCGGGGGTGCTCTGGGTGGGGATGAGTGGGTGTGAGGGAGGCTGGGTGAGGGCAGAGTCCGGGTCAGGCCGAGTGGCAGGGGCAGTGGGCGAGACTGAGGAACCTGAGGGCACTGGGGCAGCCTGCGCACCACAGAATCCACCGTCTGAAGAGGAGACTGCGGCTAAAGAGAAGAGAGAGAGATTTTGCTTTGATCAAATATATCCCACAATAAAAAGTGAATTCCTATTACTGTAATGTTCAAAATATATACAGTATGTCCCTGGATACTACTCACTTCCATTATATGAAAACTTAACGTTTAATTTCTCGAATGATGTACAGTTGAGAACATGATGACTATTCAATGAGAAATACCATTAACACACACACAATCTCACCGCATGTGCCACAGGGGTCAGTTGTGGTTTTTTAAACATATCCTCTAATCACAGATTTAAGCTGATTTCACCCAACAACAGCCCACAGATCACAAATACACCCACAATGCATCTGGCTGACAGGCATTGTCCTCTGATTTTCCAAAACGAATGGCTATAGAGAGCTGCTGTGTTCTGACATCTAAAGAACAGCTTTCAAACACTCAAGTCTCACCATGAAACTGCTGAGGATCTCGTGGGTTTATCATTAAACAGGGCGGTAGCTGTCTTGAACATTTTGAGGTGATCATGATGCAGTGTTTATATATAAAAATGTTTGTGTGTGGATGCGTATTATATGAATACAGTATGTGCGTGCCCCAATAACACATTTCTGGAGTCTATGATATATTTATATATATATATATTATATATAACATCATGATACTTGAATAATTGATAGCAAGTTTGATATCACAAAAATAAAACAAATGAAGTGAAATTAAAATAAAATATAATATAATAAAATGAAGTGAATAAAATTTTAATTATTAATTAATTATAATTATATATATACTGTATATATATATAAAATATCAATTATATAAATTATATACAATTTTAATTAAAATATAATAAAAGTAGTAGGTATTTCCTAACTAAGAAAATACTGCTTCAAGTTTTTGAAATTATTTTTCATTTAAAACAGCAAGTAATGAAAAACAAATAATAAATTCACAGCATTGATTGTTTTACATTTTAAGTATATTGTTAGATCAATAATGTTTAAGATCAGAATTAGATTAAGAACAGTTAGATTAATATTAATCACAAATAAACTGCTGTATATAATCTATCAAACTGCATTTACACTGTCAGGTCTATTAGTTACTGTAACACCAGTACATGAGACAGATGTTATGTTGACCGCGTGGAGTATGTACATGCATTTTGACCAATACTAGTTTAGAACTTTTATCAGTGAAGTGCAGAAGGTAAACACACACACACCTTATATATGTTGGCACTTTGTGTTGAAGTCTGTCGCTGTGGAGACGTCCTGTAAGCTGAGTGTGTGCGAGTCCTCACGTGTGTGTGATCTAACGTCAGTGTGTGAACTGGACTGTTCATCTTGTTGGGTCCCACAGTTCTGAAACAAAACCCAAATAGAAGACACAAAATTTCAAATAATCATTCAGAAGTTTTTCTTGTAAAAGATGGTGTACTAAGGCTCTCTGTAAAACTTGACTCCGATTGATCGACCAATCATCCTTCTGTCAAATATATTTATTTACATATTGACACTAAACAGTTTTGGGCGATGTCCTACAAATCTGTGCTGATTTCTTGTCTCTTGCTTTACTCTGTGCTTCCTTTGTCACAATATCAAACTATTTGAGCTCAATCAATATTGCATGCTCATTCAAATGTATTTATTTGATAAGCAGCCGTGACATAAGCAAGATAATGTGGAAAATACTGTGATCACAACCGGCTGACTGTGCATCCTTCCAATCTTCATCATCTCAAGCTACCTCTCCTGACATTTTTCTAAATAGCATCATGCTGCCCACAGGTCAAATCAAGGCTTTCGTTTGTGTTGGAGCAAGTTTCATACCTCAGTTTTTCCATGGTGTTCTTGTTGTTGCTGAAGAATAAACTGAGGAGAGTTTTTCTCTTAATACATGCGATTATTCCTACACACAACAGACACAGAAAAGCCACCAGGATTCCCACAGTCACACTGCTGCCCTCTGCAAACACACGGGCACAAATATGAGCCCAAAAATGAATAAAAACACAGATTTTCTTAATACCCGATATCAACATCCATCTTAAAAATACAAATGATTTAAAGCATACTGAAAAACATTCCAGCAAAGGACCGCCTACTCACCTGTCAATCAACCTCATCGCTATAGATGCTTTCATTGGACACACACACGTTACCTTCCGGTCTGTGTCTGTTTATCAGTCTGGCTAGTGGCTAATAATATCAACTATTTATATTTTATTTAATTAATATTAAAATTAATTTATATTAATACTTTAATGTATAATAATTGTACTAAATAAACAATTTGTTGAATTTTATTGTATGTTAATTTTATTAAATGAACAAATTTGTTGAATGGGTCGTGCAACTTTGTTGCATTTAAGTTTATAGCCAAGTAACGGTTCTTTTACTGGTAACCCAAAATAATACTGGCTAGACATACTTTTAACTTTCTAGCGAATGTAATTTACTTGTTATTTCTTTTGCTTGTTATCAGAAATAATCTATAGGGACTCTGTTCTTTGCAGATGTGTACCAGAAGTTTAGGTTGCGCGGTAACGTTTATTTGTTTATTTGAAACCGTCTATAAAACCAGTTAAAACCAGTTGCTGGTTTCATGTGGACTTAAGAGACTAATAACACATGCACAAGATTATTACAGGTACACATTTTTTAAGTATTTAAAGCACCTGTTGGTCTCATCGGCCCGCTGTCCACACTTCCGCCGAAACCGGCTTTATCACAGAACGGCGGAGCCCAGAGCGCCTCACAATGACAATTCTTATTATTATTACAAACCTGCACACAAAACACAAACACGCAACAATCAGAAGACTGGCATTTTCATTAAATGTTATTCATTAAATGTTTTCATTAAATCTGTTATTCATGCAGCAACAGTGAACCACTAAACCACACAACACAATGATGTCTAAGTATGTAGAACAGATATCCATATACAATAATAATATTAATATACATTTTAATAAGTAAGAATATTTCTTCCATTACACATTTTTCAGTAAACAATCGTTTTATGTGACTCTCCATCAATGCAATG
Organism: Triplophysa rosa; assembly: GCF_024868665.1. Lineage (NCBI taxonomy): Eukaryota > Metazoa > Chordata > Actinopteri > Cypriniformes > Nemacheilidae > Triplophysa > Triplophysa rosa. The sequence goes on from NC_079907.1 coordinate 1,610,158, forward strand.
ATTGACAGATGTGTGTGTGTGTGTGTGTGTGTGTGTGTCTGCACATCCTCAACATCTAAAACCGCCTTCCGTTTCTCTCCATATGACACAAATAAAACAGCCTTCACGCCGGTTCCCCTCTCATCCTGATGAGCTGCAGATGCTGCTTTCTGAAGAACATCTTGATCTCATCTGTGGATTCATGACTTCATTCATGGAGTTTCTCGCATCTCTCGGTGTTCGCCTGAAAGCAACCTGTTGCTTGGACAGATTGCTTTCTCTGTGATATATTTGATCATGTTTGTGATAAAACACATCTGCTCTTTCAGCTCTCTCCCCACAATATCTGGACTGTAATCTAAACATGCTGTCTTTAATTCAATCAAGCTTCATAATCAAGCGTAAAAACAGCAGAAGCTTTACGAGGGTCCACACCTGCCAATGGAAGATTTAGACGGTCATTCTTACAATTTAATTGACGACATACAAGTTAAGTCTTGGTACCGTAACCATTTAGTGGCTGTTTATTCTGAAACATGATTTTCACGCTTCAGTTTCAGAGAGATGCTAAATGTAAAAAAATCGGATATTTTGTGCTGAAATGATCCATGCGCTTGTAATCTAACAGTGTCTCTGGTCCTCACAGCTGTTTCACAGCAGACCCATGATGGATGGATCTTCGAGTCGGACATTAATGTGGGTATTACAGCTAACTGATGGAGCTGTTCAGGGATCAGCGAACATGTTTTATTCTGCTGTTATTTCTGGAGAACCCCATGCACGCACATTACACCAAAGACTTTAATTTAATTTAATTTGCAAGACATTACACTGCCTATGTATCACGTAAGAATGACTGTAATTACACTCCTTCATTTCTTTCTTGAGCCTTGACGTTGAAAACGCTGACTGTATGACAGCTCTGACTCCGCCCACTTGACCATTGTGATGTCATGTAAACACAACCAGAATAGCAGCAGCTAAAATCTTGTTGCCACAGAAACAAATCGTTTCTGAAGTATCCTGATTTGAATCTTAAGTGTAATTTTGCTACGACGTGAATGCACAATTAGACAATTCGAGAAAATAACCACTCACAGTTTCTCATTTTGAAATATGGTTTATCAGCATAGATGTTCATGCTAACAGGTAAAACCATGAACGTTTGCAGATGATGAACCTCTTACAAAGTGTAATGTGCTTTTATTCAAATCATTGGGAAAGAAGGTTTTATATGCATTCAGTGGGGTTATTTATAGCGGTTTTGAACAGACAGTCAAACAGTGCTGTGATGGCCGTTATAAACTCACCCCGTGTGCGCTGCACTTGACAGAACATTCAAGAACTCCCAGCACACTGATGTTCTGACACTGCCTGTTTAAACACATCTAGAGAGAGAGAGAGGAAGAGATATGCAGTCGTTCTATCAAGAGTTTTTAATGCAACAGTTCATCTGAAAATGAAATATATGTGAGTTTATGTGAATTTACACACGCACGCACACACACTTCCGCAGTGACACACAAACACACACAGTTACACAGACAGTGACACACATACACAAACAGACAGCGACACCCACACAAACACAAACACACACAGTTACACAGACAGTGACACACACACAAAAGCTGACAGCAACACACATATACAAGGACAAAAAGATAGCAACACATGCACAAACAGACGATGACACAAACACAAACAGATAGCAACACACACACACACATGCACACCCAAACGCACACAGTTACACAGACAGTGACACACACAAAAGCTGACAGCAACACACATTTACAAGGACAAAAAGATAGCAACACATACACACACACAAACAGACAGCAAAAAACATTCACACACACACACACACACAGGCTTTGGTTGACTATCCCCGTGGGGACAGTCCATAGGCGTAATGTTTTTATACTGTACAAACTGTATATTCTACCCCTATCCCTAACCCTAAAGATCATAGAACACTTTTTGCATTTTTAGATTTGTAAAAAATATTGTTCTGTACAATTTATTAGCTTTTTTGCCCATGAGGACCTCAATTTTGGTCCCCACGGTGACACGAGTCCCCATGTGTTGGTATGTATTCAGGTTTAGGTCCCCACCGGGATATACAAACATGAACACACACACACACACACACACACACACGCAGACAGTGACACACACCCACACACACACACACACACACACACGCAGACAGTGACACACACCCACACACACACACACACACACACACGCAGACAGTGACACACACCCACACAAACAAACAGATAGCAACACACACATGCACACACAAACACACACAGTTACACAGACAGTGACACACATACACAAACAGACAGTGACACACACACCAAAAAATGTCCCCACAAGGATTTTGGATATTGCCATCTTTGTGGGGACATTTTGTCCCCATACCGTAGGGTTTACCAGGTACACAGGCACACACACACACACACACAGATAGCAACACACACGCGCACACAAACAAACAGATAGCAACACACACGCGCACACAAACACACACAATTACACAGACAGTGACACACATACACAAACAGACAGCGACACACACACAAACAAAAGCTGACAGCAACATACATTTACAAGGACAAAAAGATAGCAACACATGCACATGTACAAACAGATGACGACACACACACACAAACTGACAGCAACACACACACACAAGGACAAAAATATAGCAACACATGCACACACACAAACAGACAGCCACACACGCGCTACAAGCACGCGAGGACACAAATATACATTAGTTTTCTTTTGTTTTACAAATAAAACTGACTCATTGAGCTACTTACAAAGACTGCATACTAACCCCATAATTTAACCCTGAAACGATCCCTTCATTTTAAATTGTATTTTTATAATTGGTAAAAAATCAGGACTTTCTCATTGAGAGGTCCGTCAGATCGAGCTGACTCCTGATGCGGCTCAGTAAAGTCCCAGTGGCTGAAGTTTCATCCTGACACTCACCAGGAGGAAAGTTCTCTTCTTTTCCACATCTTGTGGTGCGTTCTGTCAGACTGTGAACCACCAAAGCCAGTTGGGTGTAAGTTTGATCACGGTCTAGACTTCAAAGTTTGAGTGCCATGCGGTGATGTCTGTGAAGAACATCAACTCTCCTCCAGGATAAAGAGTAGCGTGTATCTCATTCTGCGCCGTCTGTGGTCTTAAATGATGACTCAATACGTGCTGCTTGCTGAGGAGAGATTGACCCTAATAATGGCAAATTTAAATTGTTTTTTATTCGTTTTTGTGTGCCGTTTACACACAAATGAACGGGGAACGCTAACACATACTCAACCTTACCGGTTCAGACTTTGCTTTAAAATGAAAATGCTAGCCGGCAGAGCTTTTGTCTTCAGATGTAAATTAAACAGCTTAGAAATTCCAGAAAACGAAAGCGCATTTCCGATGTTACTTCTCGGAGTTAAATGAATTGAGTTCTTGGACTGATTTGTTTACCTCAAGTGTAAATAAACATCTTCTCATTATTTGTCCTCACCATGTTTTCTCCACATTTAGTGCCGGTCAGCACAAGGCCCGGGTCAGGCATGTCGTCTCCCAGGTACACGTGAGTCCCGCGGCAGAGGATACGACCTCCCTCATGGAGCGGGATGTTGGTCTCTATGGAAACGGCGTTAGTGCCGATCACCGGCCGGTTGGCTCCGCCCTGACACTGAATCTTCCCACATTTAGCATCTCTGTAAAACAAAAGGAAACTTCACGTGTTAGAGCAGAAATGTGACATGACAAAAACAACATTGATGCATATGTTTGTTTGTGGTGGTTTATGTTTGTGTTGTTTTACATTTAACTAAAAAAATCACCTTAAAAAAGATTCATGTGAAACTATCTTTCAAATGTTGTGTAATTAGTCAACCTTGATGTAACAGATGAATTCACAAAAAAATATAATATTAATAAAAAACAAAAGTTGGGTAATATGTAGCAGTTGCTTTTCACCGCTGTCTATGACTCGAACAGAACCTGTGACCCATTTCTTTCAGTAAAGAACCACTGATTTAAACCATTACGTCAAGTTTCCAATATCTAAAGGATCGCAGAGACTTTCCCAGACCTAAATAAATCGAATGTTTTCTCAAAGCTGAAATGTGTTTCCGCTTGTGACATACATCTTTGATTCCAACATGAAGAAATGATGAGATGTCCTCCCCATTCAAAACCAATTACTGCTGTTTCTCACGCAGACCGGTCCAAAAAGTAAAAGACAGACAGACTGACAGACTGGAGAACGTGGCTCAGGTCCCTTCGGCCAAACTTTCTCTCTCTCTCTCTCTCTCTCTCTCTCTGACTGTCCACTTCAGTCATTAGAGTAATTACTTCAACAAGCACATGATCCCTGAAGCACTTCATACAGCAGCCAATCTGGGCACAATTAAAACAAAATGTCTCGCAGGTGCTTCCTGCATGTGCAGATGAACGAGCCTTATTGAACACACGATGGTTGTTTTTGGTTTATTGAGATCTGGTGCTGTTTGCAGGATTGGTTGAAATCTCTATGGAGATGAGCGTGTATGAAACAGAGCGTCGATACAGAACAGAAGAGGGAAAAACCAATGGGTAAATTTTAATTTCAATCTAAAATTCAGTTTAAAGAGAGAAACACTATCAAAAAATAAATATACTCCGAGAACAAAGACATAGAGACAGGAATAACATGCAGCCACTTCAAAATCACTCATTAAAAGCTGACACTTCAATTTTACCTAACATCTGCTGCGATGTAGTTCATGAAAAAATAAAGAGACCATTCCACATTTTCATTCAATCATCATTGTGGTCTTGTGGTCATTCCAGTCCAGTGCTTGTTGAATTTCAACAAAATCAAACCACAGGAGTGACAAAGTCATCCAACAGCATTGTGAAAGACTGACAGCATGACAAGACACTGAGATAAAAATCCAGATTATCACATAAAAAAATAATTTGATCTAAATACATGTAGAAATATGACTGTTGTATGGCTTAAAAGTGAATCTGAACTTGTTTTCTTTGCAGCATTTGAGGTCTGAAAAAATAAAGAGCATCTTTTCTGTTATTTTCACCTGTTTCATTTTCTGCAAATAAATGCAAATAGAAACAATGTTTTTATTTGAAATTTGGGAGAAATGTTGTTAGTTATTTACAGAATAAAACAACAAATGATAATTTAACCTAAACACATCACTTTAAATAGTAAATTCAGAAAAACTGAAAATTATTTTTAAATGGTCTGTAACTGATCTTTCTCATAAACTTAAACATTGTTTGACATATGACACATATAGTTATATTAAATAATATTATATAGTAAAACATATACTCTCCAGTAATACATTTGTTTCTACGTGTTTTCCATATTTTTCCAAACCAAGATTTATTCTCCTAAAACGATTATTTACAATTATACACAGACTGTAAGAGGTCAACTTCAAAAAGACCAACAAACATGTTTGTTTGCTTCATTTCAAGGACGGAGCAGTGAACACTGAACACAATCCTGTCACAGAGGATCAGACGTGAAGATGATGGAAAGAAACAACATCACAACAGTCCTGTCCATCACTCCTGTATCACAGCTAAATGGTAGAATTGGACATCGTCCCAAACCACAGACAGACCTTGAGCTTCAGTGTCCTGTTCTACCCCTGTACTGATCTACAGAATACAGAATTTGACTTGACGGGTTGTTCAAAAAAAGTCTGTCAGATATTTACGATATGACATGAATACTGACCATCTGTTTCAGTATCATAACTCATAACACGCGAAATAACACTCATCTCACGTCTTTCCTATCTGCTCTTCCGTTCATCT